>NW_026610942.1:0-145356 GCF_029499605.1 Hyla sarda | reverse complement strand
TTGACTGCCCCCCAGCCCAGAGTGTGCATGGAAAATTGTCTGGCAGCCTCCCTGACAGCAAGCAGTGATAGTGCCCATGAAGGGGACCTTGTTGGGCCCGCCCCTTTCACGGTTATCGCTTCTCGGCCTTTTGGCTAAGATCAAGTGTAGTATCTGTTCTTATCAGTTTAATATCTGATACGTCCCCTATCTGGGGACCATATATTAAATGGATTTTTGAGAACGGGGGCCGATTTCGAAGCTTGCTTCCGTCGCCCTATGCATTGACCCGATATGGCAGTATCTTCGGGTACAGTGCACCACCCCCTTACAGGGTTAAAAAGAAAGATTCCTACTTTCATTGCTACCTGCTTGCTGGCTAGCCAGCTAGCCAGCCCTGTGGGCCTTGCTGCTGCTGCAGCCAAAAAACAAAAGGTGGTGCTGCTGCTGCTTCTGCTGCTTCTGCTTCTGCTTGTGTCTGGCCCCTGTTGGAGTGTCCAGGCACAGGACTTCTGCTGCTGCTGACTAAATGGCCTCCTTAATTGGATCATTTGAGTAGCCAGCACACCTGTGCAGGTAGGGCATGACATGATAGGCAGCTGCCTTGATAGCGGGTGGGTGCTGAATGTTCCTAATTGACAAAATAAGATTAATGCTTATGAAGAAATATAAAATCTCATCCCTTCCCCAATATCGCGCCACACCCCTACCCCTTAATTCCCTGGTTGAACTTGATGGACATATGTCTTTTTTCGACCGTACTAACTATGTAACTATGTAACATAACATGGGGGGGGGGTCTCCTGGCTGTTCACACAGGTGTGTCATTGCTGTACATTGACCATGCATTGCTTCTGTGGTATTGCAAAGGCAAAGACAAATGCTTCCAGCCATCCATTGCACTAATGGATTGGTCATCAGCTGGCTGTCTATGTCCCGCATCAATATAGACCAAAGTACAGAGGGTTAGGCTATGCTATTGTGCACCTACCTGATGCATCAGAAGGTGCGAGGCCCTTGCTAAATTCTGTGCACAGACTTTGAGATCTATGCTTTAGACTGTATCTAAACCTGCTCCAACATGGACTGACATTCTGGCCTACTTTCAGCCGATGCGACTTGTCTGTCGCTGAACAGTCGCTTTTTATGTATTCAGCACCTATGTATAATGTTGTAAAAATGCTCTAGAAGCTAAAGTCGCAGAAATGTCACACATATTTGGCCTGCAACTTTCTGTGCGACAAATTCAGACAGGAAAAATCAGTATAAATCCTTAGAAAATTATCCCCCAGTGTCTCCATCTGCTGGCGGTATTGAATAAGCATTGCTGCACTGATGGGGTATGCATTAGACGAAAAAAAAGAAGAAAAAGAAGAATAATACGCCCAGAAAAGAGGCAAAAAGGAGAAAAACGTAAAAAAACGTGAAAAAAAAGTAAGAGGAAGAGAAGGGAAAAAAAGGTGGAAATGGGTTTAAAAGTGATTTCGGCGGAGAAATATATATATATATATATATATATATATATATATATATATATATATATATGCGCACACACACACATAGATATAAACGTATTCTCCGTTGAGATATTGCAGCCGCTGCTGTGTCCAGGCCCAGGAGCCTTAGCACTGTGCTGTGATGTCACTCAATACCACTGACATCACTAGGTGTAAACAACATCTCTCCTTTGCTGTGTATGTGACTATGGAGCTGTTTGGTGATGTCGTCTATTACGGCCTTCATAGAAGCAACAGGAGATTGTTGCATCCATCTTGAACCCTCAGAACTACAGTGCTATGATGTCACTCACTTCCACAGGCCTTGCAGAGTGTAAACAACAACAACCCAGCTTTGTTGTGTATGTAACCATAGGGATTTGTGATGTCACCTAGAACCTTCACAGCAGCGACAGCTTTATGAGGAGCATCAGCACTGCTCTGCCTGAGCAGAACCATCACCGCCATAGGTTGTCAAATAACCCGGATTTAACCCACACAGGTAAGTCCAATGGGGTGCAGGCATGTCCTCTATGCTTACAGCTTCCCGTGGGTGTTGGTTTGATACCGTTTGGGGACAGCCAAGGAGGCATCTGCAGGCAACAAAGGTAGGTGTGTGCTTGTGTGTGTGTTTCCTATGCAGATCCTAAGCCCAGTGTCATATGCAAGTAGGAGGAGTAAGAAGGGTTCCTGGCAAATCCGGGTTATGGATTGCATTTAAAAAGGCCCCGTGGGAGTGCAATGGGCCCCTGTCTTGCTGCTTAGCAATAATGGTATGGGTTTAGGTTCTGCTGTGTGTACTGGTGGTTGACTGCCCCCCAGCCCAGAGTGTGCATGGAAAATTGTCTGGCAGCCTCCCTGACAGCAAGCAGTGATAGTGCCCATGAAGGGGACCTTGTTGGGCCCGCCCCTTTCACGGTTATCGCTTCTCGGCCTTTTGGCTAAGATCAAGTGTAGTATCTGTTCTTATCAGTTTAATATCTGATACGTCCCCTATCTGGGGACCATATATTAAATGGATTTTTGAGAACGGGGGCCGATTTCGAAGCTTGCTTCCGTCGCCCTATGCATTGACCCGATATGGCAGTATCTTCGGGTACAGTGCACCACCCCCTTACAGGGTTAAAAAGAAAGATTCCTACTTTCATTGCTACCTGCTTGCTGGCTAGCCAGCTAGCCAGCCCTGTGGGCCTTGCTGCTGCTGCAGCCAAAAAACAAAAGGTGGTGGTGCTGCTGCTGCTTCTGCTGCTTCTGCTTCTGCTTGTGTCTGGCCCCTGTTGGAGCGTCCAGGCACAGGACTTCTGCTGCTGCTGACTAAATGGCCTCCTTAATTGGATCATTTGAGTAGCCAGCACACCTGTGCAGGTAGGGCATGACATGATAGGCAGCTGCCTTGATAGCGGGTGGGTGCTGAATGTTCCTAATTGACAAAATAAGATTAATGCTTATGAAGAAATATAAAATCTCATCCCTTCCCCAATATCGCGCCACACCCCTACCCCTTAATTCCCTGGTTGAACTTGATGGACATATGTCTTTTTTCGACCGTACTAACTATGTAACTATGTAACATAACATGGGGGGGGGGGTCTCCTGGCTGTTCACACAGGTGTGTCATTGCTGTACATTGACCATGCATTGCTTCTGTGGTATTGCAAAGGCAAAGACAAATGCTTCCAGCCATCCATTGCACTAATGGATTGGTCATCAGCTGGCTGTCTATGTCCCGCATCAATATAGACCAAAGTACAGAGGGTTAGGCTATGCTATTGTGCACCTACCTGATGCATCAGAAGGTGCGAGGCCCTTGCTAAATTCTGTGCACAGACTTTGAGATCTATGCTTTAGACTGTATCTAAACCTGCTCCAACATGGACTGACATTCTGGCCTACTTTCAGCCGATGCGACTTGTCTGTCGCTGAACAGTCGCTTTTTATGTATTCAGCACCTATGTATAATGTTGTAAAAATGCTCTAGAAGCTAAAGTCGCAGAAATGTCACACATATTTGGCCTGCAACTTTCTGTGCGACAAATTCAGACAGGAAAAATCAGTATAAATCCTTAGAAAATTATCCCCCAGTGTCTCCATCTGCTGGCGGTATTGAATAAGCATTGCTGCACTGATGGGGTATGCATTAGACGAAAAAAAAGAAGAAAAAGAAGAATAATACGCCCAGAAAAGAGGCGAAAAGGAGAAAAACGTAAAAAAACGTGAAAAAAAAGTAAGAGGAAGAGAAGGGAAAAAAAGGTGGAAATGGGTTTAAAAGTGATTTCGGCGGAGAAATATATATATATATATATATATATATATATATATATATATATATGCGCACACACACACATAGATATAAACGTATTCTCCGTTGAGATATTGCAGCCGCTGCTGTGTCCAGGCCCAGGAGCCTTAGCACTGTGCTGTGATGTCACTCAATACCACTGACATCACTAGGTGTAAACAACATCTCTCCTTTGCTGTGTATGTGACTATGGAGCTGTTTGGTGATGTCGTCTATTACGGCCTTCATAGAAGCAACAGGAGATTGTTGCATCCATCTTGAACCCTCAGAACTACAGTGCTATGATGTCACTCACTTCCACAGGCCTTGCAGAGTGTAAACAACAACAACCCAGCTTTGTTGTGTATGTAACCATAGGGATTTGTGATGTCACCTAGAACCTTCACAGCAGCGACAGCTTTATGAGGAGCATCAGCACTGCTCTGCCTGAGCAGAACCATCACCGCCATAGGTTGTCAAATAACCCGGATTTAACCCACACAGGTAAGTCCAATGGGGTGCAGGCATGTCCTCTATGCTTACAGCTTCCCGTGGGTGTTGGTTTGATACCGTTTGGGGACAGCCAAGGAGGCATCTGCAGGCAACAAAGGTAGGTGTGTGCTTGTGTGTGTGTTTCCTATGCAGATCCTAAGCCCAGTGTCACATGCAAGTAGGAGGAGTAAGAAGGGTTCCTGGCAAATCCGGGTTATGGATTGCATTTAAAAAGGCCCCGTGGGAGTGCAATGGGCCCCTGTCTTGCTGCTTAGCAATAATGGTATGGGTTTAGGTTCTGCTGTGTGTACTGGTGGTTGACTGCCCCCCAGCCCAGAGTGTGCATGGAAAATTGTCTGGCAGCCTCCCTGACAGCAAGCAGTGATAGTGCCCATGAAGGGGACCTTGTTGGGCCCGCCCCTTTCACGGTTATCGCTTCTCGGCCTTTTGGCTAAGATCAAGTGTAGTATCTGTTCTTATCAGTTTAATATCTGATACGTCCCCTATCTGGGGACCATATATTAAATGGATTTTTGAGAACGGGGGCCGATTTCGAAGCTTGCTTCCGTCGCCCTATGCATTGACCCGATATGGCAGTATCTTCGGGTACAGTGCACCACCCCCTTACAGGGTTAAAAAGAAAGATTCCTACTTTCATTGCTACCTGCTTGCTGGCTAGCCAGCTAGCCAGCCCTGTGGGCCTTGCTGCTGCTGCAGCCAAAAAACAAAAGGTGGTGCTGCTGCTGCTTCTGCTGCTTCTGCTTCTGCTTGTGTCTGGCCCCTGTTGGAGCGTCCAGGCACAGGACTTCTGCTGCTGCTGACTAAATGGCCTCCTTAATTGGATCATTTGAGTAGCCAGCACACCTGTGCAGGTAGGGCATGACATGATAGGCAGCTGCCTTGATAGCGGGTGGGTGCTGAATGTTCCTAATTGACAAAATAAGATTAATGCTTATGAAGAAATATAAAATCTCATCCCTTCCCCAATATCGCGCCACACCCCTACCCCTTAATTCCCTGGTTGAACTTGATGGACATATGTCTTTTTTCGACCGTACTAACTATGTAACTATGTAACATAACATGGGGGGGGGGGTCTCCTGGCTGTTCACACAGGTGTGTCATTGCTGTACATTGACCATGCATTGCTTCTGTGGTATTGCAAAGGCAAAGACAAATGCTTCCAGCCATCCATTGCACTAATGGATTGGTCATCAGCTGGCTGTCTATGTCCCGCATCAATATAGACCAAAGTACAGAGGGTTAGGCTATGCTATTGTGCACCTACCTGATGCATCAGAAGGTGCGAGGCCCTTGCTAAATTCTGTGCACAGACTTTGAGATCTATGCTTTAGACTGTATCTAAACCTGCTCCAACATGGACTGACATTCTGGCCTACTTTCAGCCGATGCGACTTGTCTGTCGCTGAACAGTCGCTTTTTATGTATTCAGCACCTATGTATAATGTTGTAAAAATGCTCTAGAAGCTAAAGTCGCAGAAATGTCACACATATTTGGCCTGCAACTTTCTGTGCGACAAATTCAGACAGGAAAAATCAGTATAAATCCTTAGAAAATTATCCCCCAGTGTCTCCATCTGCTGGCGGTATTGAATAAGCATTGCTGCACTGATGGGGTATGCATTAGACGAAAAAAAAGAAGAAAAAGAAGAATAATACGCCCAGAAAAGAGGCGAAAAGGAGAAAAACGTAAAAAAACGTGAAAAAAAAGTAAGAGGAAGAGAAGGGAAAAAAAGGTGGAAATGGGTTTAAAAGTGATTTCGGCGGAGAAATATATATATATATATATATATATATATATATATATATATATATATATATGCGCACACACACACATAGATATAAACGTATTCTCCGTTGAGATATTGCAGCCGCTGCTGTGTCCAGGCCCAGGAGCCTTAGCACTGTGCTGTGATGTCACTCAATACCACTGACATCACTAGGTGTAAACAACATCTCTCCTTTGCTGTGTATGTGACTATGGAGCTGTTTGGTGATGTCGTCTATTACGGCCTTCATAGAAGCAACAGGAGATTGTTGCATCCATCTTGAACCCTCAGAACTACAGTGCTATGATGTCACTCACTTCCACAGGCCTTGCAGAGTGTAAACAACAACAACCCAGCTTTGTTGTGTATGTAACCATAGGGATTTGTGATGTCACCTAGAACCTTCACAGCAGCGACAGCTTTATGAGGAGCATCAGCACTGCTCTGCCTGAGCAGAACCATCACCGCCATAGGTTGTCAAATAACCCGGATTTAACCCACACAGGTAAGTCCAATGGGGTGCAGGCATGTCCTCTATGCTTACAGCTTCCCGTGGGTGTTGGTTTGATACCGTTTGGGGACAGCCAAGGAGGCATCTGCAGGCAACAAAGGTAGGTGTGTGCTTGTGTGTGTGTTTCCTATGCAGATCCTAAGCCCAGTGTCACATGCAAGTAGGAGGAGTAAGAAGGGTTCCTGGCAAATCCGGGTTATGGATTGCATTTAAAAAAGCCCCGTGGGAGTGCAATGGGCCCCTGTCTTGCTGCTTAGCAATAATGGTATGGGTTTAGGTTCTGCTGTGTGTACTGGTGGTTGACTGCCCCCCAGCCCAGAGTGTGCATGGAAAATTGTCTGGCAGCCTCCCTGACAGCAAGCAGTGATAGTGCCCATGAAGGGGACCTTGTTGGGCCCGCCCCTTTCACGGTTATCGCTTCTCGGCCTTTTGGCTAAGATCAAGTGTAGTATCTGTTCTTATCAGTTTTCATGCTGGTGGGGATGGGTGCTGCATGGAGGATGCAGGTGTACCAGGGCTTTCCGGGGCTGGTTCTGAGGAATCAGCTCGACGGCTGCCCCGATGTGACCTGTTCCCTCCGGGTCTCGCCATGAGGCTGAGAGGGTCTAGAGCCGAGGTACTTTTGTGCCTCGGGGAGTGGTGACCCCGAGGTGCCGAAACTCACTGGGAGAATAGGCTCACTGAGTTGAAGCACGGGCACCATAATCTCTTCACCTTGTGGCACTCACCTCTTGATTCCCGGCCTTCTGGCTAGGATCAGAGAAATTTTTATAGATCCGGCCGGATGTCCGGGCAGTATATCTGCACACATTCACTTATTTATTTATTTTTTGTCTCACTGTGTCACTTTTTGCGTGTTGTGTGTTCACAGGATTTGTCAGGATGCGGTAGCCCTTTTGGGTGTCCCTCCTGGCGGTCTAGGGGAGGTGTGTGTGGCCATTAGGTTCCGCACCTCCCTGCAAACACCCCGGGTACTCCTGCTTCGCAGGGTACCTACCGTAATCGGCTCTGCGGGCAGATACCTTGGCTAACGCCAAGGGGGATGCCGGGAGCATTTGTGGTCCCCTAGTAGCTTCGGCGAAAAGGGACATCGAACCTGGAACCTCGCAGGTACCTTTTGGTCCGGAGGCGAAGGGTAAGGTTTGTTGGGGGGCCTCTCTCCTATCGGAGAAGGGCTTGCGATAGACCGCATCCTTTGTGCACGTTTTTTTAGTGTAACACGTTTGCACTTTTTCTTGCACTTTGGGTGAATCGAAAGCACGTTCCTCGGCTTTAGATAAAAAAAAAATCTGTTCTTATCAGTTTAATATCTGATACGTCCCCTATCTGGGGACCATATATTAAATGGATTTTTGAGAACGGGGGCCGATTTCGAAGCTTGCTTCCGTCGCCCTATGCATTGACCCGATATGGCAGTATCTTCGGGTACAGTGCACCACCCCCTTACAGGGTTAAAAAGAAAGATTCCTACTTTCATTGCTACCTGCTTGCTGGCTAGCCAGCTAGCCAGCCCTGTGGGCCTTGCTGCTGCTGCAGCCAAAAAACAAAAGGTGGTGCTGCTGCTGCTTCTGCTGCTTCTGCTTCTGCTTGTGTCTGGCCCCTGTTGGAGCGTCCAGGCACAGGACTTCTGCTGCTGCTGACTAAATGGCCTCCTTAATTGGATCATTTGAGTAGCCAGCACACCTGTGCAGGTAGGGCATGACATGATAGGCAGCTGCCTTGATAGCGGGTGGGTGCTGAATGTTCCTAATTGACAAAATAAGATTAATGCTTATGAAGAAATATAAAATCTCATCCCTTCCCCAATATCGCGCCACACCCCTACCCCTTAATTCCCTGGTTGAACTTGATGGACATATGTCTTTTTTCGACCGTACTAACTATGTAACTATGTAACATAACATGGGGGGGGGGGGTCTCCTGGCTGTTCACACAGGTGTGTCATTGCTGTACATTGACCATGCATTGCTTCTGTGGTATTGCAAAGGCAAAGACAAATGCTTCCAGCCATCCATTGCACTAATGGATTGGTCATCAGCTGGCTGTCTATGTCCCGCATCAATATAGACCAAAGTACAGAGGGTTAGGCTATGCTATTGTGCACCTACCTGATGCATCAGAAGGTGCGAGGCCCTTGCTAAATTCTGTGCACAGACTTTGAGATCTATGCTTTAGACTGTATCTAAACCTGCTCCAACATGGACTGACATTCTGGCCTACTTTCAGCCGATGCGACTTGTCTGTCGCTGAACAGTCGCTTTTTATGTATTCAGCACCTATGTATAATGTTGTAAAAATGCTCTAGAAGCTAAAGTCGCAGAAATGTCACACATATTTGGCCTGCAACTTTCTGTGCGACAAATTCAGACAGGAAAAATCAGTATAAATCCTTAGAAAATTATCCCCCAGTGTCTCCATCTGCTGGCGGTATTGAATAAGCATTGCTGCACTGATGGGGTATGCATTAGACGAAAAAAAAGAAGAAAAAGAAGAATAATACGCCCAGAAAAGAGGCGAAAAGGAGAAAAACGTAAAAAAACGTGAAAAAAAAGTAAGAGGAAGAGAAGGGAAAAAAAGGTGGAAATGGGTTTAAAAGTGATTTCGGCGGAGAAATATATATATATATATATATATATATATATATATATATATATGCGCACACACACACATAGATATAAACGTATTCTCCGTTGAGATATTGCAGCCGCTGCTGTGTCCAGGCCCAGGAGCCTTAGCACTGTGCTGTGATGTCACTCAATACCACTGACATCACTAGGTGTAAACAACATCTCTCCTTTGCTGTGTATGTGACTATGGAGCTGTTTGGTGATGTCGTCTATTACGGCCTTCATAGAAGCAACAGGAGATTGTTGCATCCATCTTGAACCCTCAGAACTACAGTGCTATGATGTCACTCACTTCCACAGGCCTTGCAGAGTGTAAACAACAACAACCCAGCTTTGTTGTGTATGTAACCATAGGGATTTGTGATGTCACCTAGAACCTTCACAGCAGCGACAGCTTTATGAGGAGCATCAGCACTGCTCTGCCTGAGCAGAACCATCACCGCCATAGGTTGTCAAATAACCCGGATTTAACCCACACAGGTAAGTCCAATGGGGTGCAGGCATGTCCTCTATGCTTACAGCTTCCCGTGGGTGTTGGTTTGATACCGTTTGGGGACAGCCAAGGAGGCATCTGCAGGCAACAAAGGTAGGTGTGTGCTTGTGTGTGTGTTTCCTATGCAGATCCTAAGCCCAGTGTCACATGCAAGTAGGAGGAGTAAGAAGGGTTCCTGGCAAATCCGGGTTATGGATTGCATTTAAAAAGGCCCCGTGGGAGTGCAATGGGCCCCTGTCTTGCTGCTTAGCAATAATGGTATGGGTTTAGGTTCTGCTGTGTGTACTGGTGGTTGACTGCCCCCCAGCCCAGAGTGTGCATGGAAAATTGTCTGGCAGCCTCCCTGACAGCAAGCAGTGATAGTGCCCATGAAGGGGACCTTGTTGGGCCCGCCCCTTTCACGGTTATCGCTTCTCGGCCTTTTGGCTAAGATCAAGTGTAGTATCTGTTCTTATCAGTTTAATATCTGATACGTCCCCTATCTGGGGACCATATATTAAATGGATTTTTGAGAACGGGGGCCGATTTCGAAGCTTGCTTCCGTCGCCCTATGCATTGACCCGATATGGCAGTATCTTCGGGTACAGTGCACCACCCCCTTACAGGGTTAAAAAGAAAGATTCCTACTTTCATTGCTACCTGCTTGCTGGCTAGCCAGCTAGCCAGCCCTGTGGGCCTTGCTGCTGCTGCAGCCAAAAAACAAAAGGTGGTGCTGCTGCTGCTTCTGCTGCTTCTGCTTGTGTCTGGCCCCTGTTGGAGCGTCCAGGCACAGGACTTCTGCTGCTGCTGACTAAATGGCCTCCTTAATTGGATCATTTGAGTAGCCAGCACACCTGTGCAGGTAGGGCATGACATGATAGGCAGCTGCCTTGATAGCGGGTGGGTGCTGAATGTTCCTAATTGACAAAATAAGATTAATGCTTATGAAGAAATATAAAATCTCATCCCTTCCCCAATATCGCGCCACACCCCTACCCCTTAATTCCCTGGTTGAACTTGATGGACATATGTCTTTTTTCGACCGTACTAACTATGTAACTATGTAACATAACATGGGGGGGGGGGTCTCCTGGCTGTTCACACAGGTGTGTCATTGCTGTACATTGACCATGCATTGCTTCTGTGGTATTGCAAAGGCAAAGACAAATGCTTCCAGCCATCCATTGCACTAATGGATTGGTCATCAGCTGGCTGTCTATGTCCCGCATCAATATAGACCAAAGTACAGAGGGTTAGGCTATGCTATTGTGCACCTACCTGATGCATCAGAAGGTGCGAGGCCCTTGCTAAATTCTGTGCACAGACTTTGAGATCTATGCTTTAGACTGTATCTAAACCTGCTCCAACATGGACTGACATTCTGGCCTACTTTCAGCCGATGCGACTTGTCTGTCGCTGAACAGTCGCTTTTTATGTATTCAGCACCTATGTATAATGTTGTAAAAATGCTCTAGAAGCTAAAGTCGCAGAAATGTCACACATATTTGGCCTGCAACTTTCTGTGCGACAAATTCAGACAGGAAAAATCAGTATAAATCCTTAGAAAATTATCCCCCAGTGTCTCCATCTGCTGGCGGTATTGAATAAGCATTGCTGCACTGATGGGGTATGCATTAGACGAAAAAAAAGAAGAAAAAGAAGAATAATACGCCCAGAAAAGAGGCGAAAAGGAGAAAAACGTAAAAAAACGTGAAAAAAAAGTAAGAGGAAGAGAAGGGAAAAAAAGGTGGAAATGGGTTTAAAAGTGATTTCGGCGGAGAAATATATATATATATATATATATATATATATATATATATATATATATGCGCACACACACACATAGATATAAACGTATTCTCCGTTGAGATATTGCAGCCGCTGCTGTGTCCAGGCCCAGGAGCCTTAGCACTGTGCTGTGATGTCACTCAATACCACTGACATCACTAGGTGTAAACAACATCTCTCCTTTGCTGTGTATGTGACTATGGAGCTGTTTGGTGATGTCGTCTATTATGGCCTTCATAGAAGCAACAGGAGATTGTTGCATCCATCTAGAACCCTCAGAACTACAGTGCTATGATGTCACTCACTTCCACAGGCCTTGCAGAGTGTAAACAACAACAACCCAGCTTTGTTGTGTATGTAACCATAGGGATTTGTGATGTCACCTAGAACCTTCACAGCAGCGACAGCTTTATGAGGAGCATCAGCACTGCTCTGCCTGAGCAGAACCATCACCGCCATAGGTTGTCAAATAACCCGGATTTAACCCACACAGGTAAGTCCAATGGGGTGCAGGCATGTCCTCTATGCTTACAGCTTCCCGTGGGTGTTGGTTTGATACCGTTTGGGGACAGCCAAGGAGGCATCTGCAGGCAACAAAGGTAGGTGTGTGCTTGTGTGTGTGTTTCCTATGCAGATCCTAAGCCCAGTGTCACATGCAAGTAGGAGGAGTAAGAAGGGTTCCTGGCAAATCCGGGTTATGGATTGCATTTAAAAAGGCCCCGTGGGAGTGCAATGGGCCCCTGTCTTGCTGCTTAGCAATAATGGTATGGGTTTAGGTTCTGCTGTGTGTACTGGTGGTTGACTGCCCCCCAGCCCAGAGTGTGCATGGAAAATTGTCTGGCAGCCTCCCTGACAGCAAGCAGTGATAGTGCCCATGAAGGGGACCTTGTTGGGCCCGCCCCTTTCACGGTTATCGCTTCTCGGCCTTTTGGCTAAGATCAAGTGTAGTATCTGTTCTTATCAGTTTAATATCTGATACGTCCCCTATCTGGGGACCATATATTAAATGGATTTTTGAGAACGGGGGCCGATTTCGAAGCTTGCTTCCGTCGCCCTATGCATTGACCCGATATGGCAGTATCTTCGGGTACAGTGCACCACCCCCTTACAGGGTTAAAAAGAAAGATTCCTACTTTCATTGCTACCTGCTTGCTGGCTAGCCAGCTAGCCAGCCCTGTGGGCCTTGCTGCTGCTGCAGCCAAAAAACAAAAGGTGGTGCTGCTGCTGCTTCTGCTGCTTCTGCTTCTGCTTGTGTCTGGCCCCTGTTGGAGCGTCCAGGCACAGGACTTCTGCTGCTGCTGACTAAATGGCCTCCTTAATTGGATCATTTGAGTAGCCAGCACACCTGTGCAGGTAGGGCATGACATGATAGGCAGCTGCCTTGATAGCGGGTGGGTGCTGAATGTTCCTAATTGACAAAATAAGATTAATGCTTATGAAGAAATATAAAATCTCATCCCTTCCCCAATATCGCGCCACACCCCTACCCCTTAATTCCCTGGTTGAACTTGATGGACATATGTCTTTTTTCGACCGTACTAACTATGTAACTATGTAACATAACATGGGGGGGGGGGGGTCTCCTGGCTGTTCACACAGGTGTGTCATTGCTGTACATTGACCATGCATTGCTTCTGTGGTATTGCAAAGGCAAAGACAAATGCTTCCAGCCATCCATTGCACTAATGGATTGGTCATCAGCTGGCTGTCTATGTCCCGCATCAATATAGACCAAAGTACAGAGGGTTAGGCTATGCTATTGTGCACCTACCTGATGCATCAGAAGGTGCGAGGCCCTTGCTAAATTCTGTGCACAGACTTTGAGATCTATGCTTTAGACTGTATCTAAACCTGCTCCAACATGGACTGACATTCTGGCCTACTTTCAGCCGATGCGACTTGTCTGTCGCTGAACAGTCGCTTTTTATGTATTCAGCACCTATGTATAATGTTGTAAAAATGCTCTAGAAGCTAAAGTCGCAGAAATGTCACACATATTTGGCCTGCAACTTTCTGTGCGACAAATTCAGACAGGAAAAATCAGTATAAATCCTTAGAAAATTATCCCCCAGTGTCTCCATCTGCTGGCGGTATTGAATAAGCATTGCTGCACTGATGGGGTATGCATTAGACGAAAAAAAAGAAGAAAAAGAAGAATAATACGCCCAGAAAAGAGGCGAAAAGGAGAAAAACGTAAAAAAACGTGAAAAAAAAGTAAGAGGAAGAGAAGGGAAAAAAAGGTGGAAATGGGTTTAAAAGTGATTTCGGCGGAGAAATATATATATATATATATATATATATATATATATATATATATGCGCACACACACACATAGATATAAACGTATTCTCCGTTGAGATATTGCAGCCGCTGCTGTGTCCAGGCCCAGGAGCCTTAGCACTGTGCTGTGATGTCACTCAATACCACTGACATCACTAGGTGTAAACAACATCTCTCCTTTGCTGTGTATGTGACTATGGAGCTGTTTGGTGATGTCGTCTATTACGGCCTTCATAGAAGCAACAGGAGATTGTTGCATCCATCTTGAACCCTCAGAACTACAGTGCTATGATGTCACTCACTTCCACAGGCCTTGCAGAGTGTAAACAACAACAACCCAGCTTTGTTGTGTATGTAACCATAGGGATTTGTGATGTCACCTAGAACCTTCACAGCAGCGACAGCTTTATGAGGAGCATCAGCACTGCTCTGCCTGAGCAGAACCATCACCGCCATAGGTTGTCAAATAACCCGGATTTAACCCACACAGGTAAGTCCAATGGGGTGCAGGCATGTCCTCTATGCTTACAGCTTCCCGTGGGTGTTGGTTTGATACCGTTTGGGGACAGCCAAGGAGGCATCTGCAGGCAACAAAGGTAGGTGTGTGCTTGTGTGTGTGTTTCCTATGCAGATCCTAAGCCCAGTGTCACATGCAAGTAGGAGGAGTAAGAAGGGTTCCTGGCAAATCCGGGTTATGGATTGCATTTAAAAAGGCCCCGTGGGAGTGCAATGGGCCCCTGTCTTGCTGCTTAGCAATAATGGTATGGGTTTAGGTTCTGCTGTGTGTACTGGTGGTTGACTGCCCCCCAGCCCAGAGTGTGCATGGAAAATTGTCTGGCAGCCTCCCTGACAGCAAGCAGTGATAGTGCCCATGAAGGGGACCTTGTTGGGCCCGCCCCTTTCACGGTTATCGCTTCTCGGCCTTTTGGCTAAGATCAAGTGTAGTATCTGTTCTTATCAGTTTAATATCTGATACGTCCCCTATCTGGGGACCATATATTAAATGGATTTTTGAGAACGGGGGCCGATTTCGAAGCTTGCTTCCGTCGCCCTATGCATTGACCCGATATGGCAGTATCTTCGGGTACAGTGCACCACCCCCTTACAGGGTTAAAAAGAAAGATTCCTACTTTCATTGCTACCTGCTTGCTGGCTAGCCAGCTAGCCAGCCCTGTGGGCCTTGCTGCTGCTGCAGCCAAAAAACAAAAGGTGGTGCTGCTGCTGCTTCTGCTGCTTCTGCTTCTGCTTGTGTCTGGCCCCTGTTGGAGCGTCCAGGCACAGGACTTCTGCTGCTGCTGACTAAATGGCCTCCTTAATTGGATCATTTGAGTAGCCAGCACACCTGTGCAGGTAGGGCATGACATGATAGGCAGCTGCCTTGATAGCGGGTGGGTGCTGAATGTTCCTAATTGACAAAATAAGATTAATGCTTATGAAGAAATATAAAATCTCATCCCTTCCCCAATATCGCGCCACACCCCTACCCCTTAATTCCCTGGTTGAACTTGATGGACATATGTCTTTTTTCGACCGTACTAACTATGTAACTATGTAACATAACATGGGGGGGGGGGTCTCCTGGCTGTTCACACAGGTGTGTCATTGCTGTACATTGACCATGCATTGCTTCTGTGGTATTGCAAAGGCAAAGACAAATGCTTCCAGCCATCCATTGCACTAATGGATTGGTCATCAGCTGGCTGTCTATGTCCCGCATCAATATAGACCAAAGTACAGAGGGTTAGGCTATGCTATTGTGCACCTACCTGATGCATCAGAAGGTGCGAGGCCCTTGCTAAATTCTGTGCACAGACTTTGAGATCTATGCTTTAGACTGTATCTAAACCTGCTCCAACATGGACTGACATTCTGGCCTACTTTCAGCCGATGCGACTTGTCTGTCGCTGAACAGTCGCTTTTTATGTATTCAGCACCTATGTATAATGTTGTAAAAATGCTCTAGAAGCTAAAGTCGCAGAAATGTCACACATATTTGGCCTGCAACTTTCTGTGCGACAAATTCAGACAGGAAAAATCAGTATAAATCCTTAGAAAATTATCCCCCAGTGTCTCCATCTGCTGGCGGTATTGAATAAGCATTGCTGCACTGATGGGGTATGCATTAGACGAAAAAAAAGAAGAAAAAGAAGAATAATACGCCCAGAAAAGAGGCGAAAAGGAGAAAAACGTAAAAAAACGTGAAAAAAAAGTAAGAGGAAGAGAAGGGAAAAAAAGGTGGAAATGGGTTTAAAAGTGATTTCGGCGGAGAAATATATATATATATATATATATATATATATATATATATATATATATATATATGCGCACACACACACATAGATATAAACGTATTCTCCGTTGAGATATTGCAGCCGCTGCTGTGTCCAGGCCCAGGAGCCTTAGCACTGTGCTGTGATGTCACTCAATACCACTGACATCACTAGGTGTAAACAACATCTCTCCTTTGCTGTGTATGTGACTATGGAGCTGTTTGGTGATGTCGTCTATTACGGCCTTCATAGAAGCAACAGGAGATTGTTGCATCCATCTTGAACCCTCAGAACTACAGTGCTATGATGTCACTCACTTCCACAGGCCTTGCAGAGTGTAAACAACAACAACCCAGCTTTGTTGTGTATGTAACCATAGGGATTTGTGATGTCACCTAGAACCTTCACAGCAGCGACAGCTTTATGAGGAGCATCAGCACTGCTCTGCCTGAGCAGAACCATCACCGCCATAGGTTGTCAAATAACCCGGATTTAACCCACACAGGTAAGTCCAATGGGGTGCAGGCATGTCCTCTATGCTTACAGCTTCCCGTGGGTGTTGGTTTGATACCGTTTGGGGACAGCCAAGGAGGCATCTGCAGGCAACAAAGGTAGGTGTGTGCTTGTGTGTGTGTTTCCTATGCAGATCCTAAGCCCAGTGTCACATGCAAGTAGGAGGAGTAAGAAGGGTTCCTGGCAAATCCGGGTTATGGATTGCATTTAAAAAAGCCCCGTGGGAGTGCAATGGGCCCCTGTCTTGCTGCTTAGCAATAATGGTATGGGTTTAGGTTCTGCTGTGTGTACTGGTGGTTGACTGCCCCCCAGCCCAGAGTGTGCATGGAAAATTGTCTGGCAGCCTCCCTGACAGCAAGCAGTGATAGTGCCCATGAAGGGGACCTTGTTGGGCCCGCCCCTTTCACGGTTATCGCTTCTCGGCCTTTTGGCTAAGATCAAGTGTAGTATCTGTTCTTATCAGTTTTCATGCTGGTGGGGATGGGTGCTGCATGGAGGATGCAGGTGTACCAGGGCTTTCCGGGGCTGGTTCTGAGGAATCAGCTCGACGGCTGCCCCGATGTGACCTGTTCCCTCCGGGTCTCGCCATGAGGCTGAGAGGGTCTAGAGCCGAGGTACTTTTGTGCCTCGGGGAGTGGTGACCCCGAGGTGCCGAAACTCACTGGGAGAATAGGCTCACTGAGTTGAAGCACGGGCACCATAATCTCTTCACCTTGTGGCACTCACCTCTTGATTCCCGGCCTTCTGGCTAGGATCAGAGAAATTTTTATAGATCCGGCCGGATGTCCGGGCAGTATATCTGCACACATTCACTTATTTATTTATTTTTTGTCTCACTGTGTCACTTTTTGCGTGTTGTGTGTTCACAGGATTTGTCAGGATGCGGTAGCCCTTTTGGGTGTCCCTCCTGGCGGTCTAGGGGAGGTGTGTGTGGCCATTAGGTTCCGCACCTCCCTGCAAACACCCCGGGTACTCCTGCTTCGCAGGGTACCTACCGTAATCGGCTCTGCGGGCAGATACCTTGGCTAACGCCAAGGGGGATGCCGGGAGCATTTGTGGTCCCCTAGTAGCTTCGGCGAAAAGGGACATCGAACCTGGAACCTCGCAGGTACCTTTTGGTCCGGAGGCGAAGGGTAAGGTTTGTTGGGGGGCCTCTCTCCTATCGGAGAAGGGCTTGCGATAGACCGCATCCTTTGTGCACGTTTTTTTAGTGTAACACGTTTGCACTTTTTCTTGCACTTTGGGTGAATCGAAAGCACGTTCCTCGGCTTTAGATAAAAAAAAAATCTGTTCTTATCAGTTTAATATCTGATACGTCCCCTATCTGGGGACCATATATTAAATGGATTTTTGAGAACGGGGGCCGATTTCGAAGCTTGCTTCCGTCGCCCTATGCATTGACCCGATATGGCAGTATCTTCGGGTACAGTGCACCACCCCCTTACAGGGTTAAAAAGAAAGATTCCTACTTTCATTGCTACCTGCTTGCTGGCTAGCCAGCTAGCCAGCCCTGTGGGCCTTGCTGCTGCTGCAGCCAAAAAACAAAAGGTGGTGCTGCTGCTGCTTCTGCTGCTTCTGCTTCTGCTTGTGTCTGGCCCCTGTTGGAGCGTCCAGGCACAGGACTTCTGCTGCTGCTGACTAAATGGCCTCCTTAATTGGATCATTTGAGTAGCCAGCACACCTGTGCAGGTAGGGCATGACATGATAGGCAGCTGCCTTGATAGCGGGTGGGTGCTGAATGTTCCTAATTGACAAAATAAGATTAATGCTTATGAAGAAATATAAAATCTCATCCCTTCCCCAATATCGCGCCACACCCCTACCCCTTAATTCCCTGGTTGAACTTGATGGACATATGTCTTTTTTCGACCGTACTAACTATGTAACTATGTAACATAACATGGGGGGGGGGGGTCTCCTGGCTGTTCACACAGGTGTGTCATTGCTGTACATTGACCATGCATTGCTTCTGTGGTATTGCAAAGGCAAAGACAAATGCTTCCAGCCATCCATTGCACTAATGGATTGGTCATCAGCTGGCTGTCTATGTCCCGCATCAATATAGACCAAAGTACAGAGGGTTAGGCTATGCTATTGTGCACCTACCTGATGCATCAGAAGGTGCGAGGCCCTTGCTAAATTCTGTGCACAGACTTTGAGATCTATGCTTTAGACTGTATCTAAACCTGCTCCAACATGGACTGACATTCTGGCCTACTTTCAGCCGATGCGACTTGTCTGTCGCTGAACAGTCGCTTTTTATGTATTCAGCACCTATGTATAATGTTGTAAAAATGCTCTAGAAGCTAAAGTCGCAGAAATGTCACACATATTTGGCCTGCAACTTTCTGTGCGACAAATTCAGACAGGAAAAATCAGTATAAATCCTTAGAAAATTATCCCCCAGTGTCTCCATCTGCTGGCGGTATTGAATAAGCATTGCTGCACTGATGGGGTATGCATTAGACGAAAAAAAAGAAGAAAAAGAAGAATAATACGCCCAGAAAAGAGGCGAAAAGGAGAAAAACGTAAAAAAACGTGAAAAAAAAGTAAGAGGAAGAGAAGGGAAAAAAAGGTGGAAATGGGTTTAAAAGTGATTTCGGCGGAGAAATATATATATATATATATATATATATATATATATATATATATATGCGCACACACACACATAGATATAAACGTATTCTCCGTTGAGATATTGCAGCCGCTGCTGTGTCCAGGCCCAGGAGCCTTAGCACTGTGCTGTGATGTCACTCAATACCACTGACATCACTAGGTGTAAACAACATCTCTCCTTTGCTGTGTATGTGACTATGGAGCTGTTTGGTGATGTCGTCTATTACGGCCTTCATAGAAGCAACAGGAGATTGTTGCATCCATCTTGAACCCTCAGAACTACAGTGCTATGATGTCACTCACTTCCACAGGCCTTGCAGAGTGTAAACAACAACAACCCAGCTTTGTTGTGTATGTAACCATAGGGATTTGTGATGTCACCTAGAACCTTCACAGCAGCGACAGCTTTATGAGGAGCATCAGCACTGCTCTGCCTGAGCAGAACCATCACCGCCATAGGTTGTCAAATAACCCGGATTTAACCCACACAGGTAAGTCCAATGGGGTGCAGGCATGTCCTCTATGCTTACAGCTTCCCGTGGGTGTTGGTTTGATACCGTTTGGGGACAGCCAAGGAGGCATCTGCAGGCAACAAAGGTAGGTGTGTGCTTGTGTGTGTGTTTCCTATGCAGATCCTAAGCCCAGTGTCACATGCAAGTAGGAGGAGTAAGAAGGGTTCCTGGCAAATCCGGGTTATGGATTGCATTTAAAAAGGCCCCGTGGGAGTGCAATGGGCCCCTGTCTTGCTGCTTAGCAATAATGGTATGGGTTTAGGTTCTGCTGTGTGTACTGGTGGTTGACTGCCCCCCAGCCCAGAGTGTGCATGGAAAATTGTCTGGCAGCCTCCCTGACAGCAAGCAGTGATAGTGCCCATGAAGGGGACCTTGTTGGGCCCGCCCCTTTCACGGTTATCGCTTCTCGGCCTTTTGGCTAAGATCAAGTGTAGTATCTGTTCTTATCAGTTTAATATCTGATACGTCCCCTATCTGGGGACCATATATTAAATGGATTTTTGAGAACGGGGGCCGATTTCGAAGCTTGCTTCCGTCGCCCTATGCATTGACCCGATATGGCAGTATCTTCGGGTACAGTGCACCACCCCCTTACAGGGTTAAAAAGAAAGATTCCTACTTTCATTGCTACCTGCTTGCTGGCTAGCCAGCTAGCCAGCCCTGTGGGCCTTGCTGCTGCTGCAGCCAAAAAACAAAAGGTGGTGCTGCTGCTGCTTCTGCTGCTTCTGCTTGTGTCTGGCCCCTGTTGGAGCGTCCAGGCACAGGACTTCTGCTGCTGCTGACTAAATGGCCTCCTTAATTGGATCATTTGAGTAGCCAGCACACCTGTGCAGGTAGGGCATGACATGATAGGCAGCTGCCTTGATAGCGGGTGGGTGCTGAATGTTCCTAATTGACAAAATAAGATTAATGCTTATGAAGAAATATAAAATCTCATCCCTTCCCCAATATCGCGCCACACCCCTACCCCTTAATTCCCTGGTTGAACTTGATGGACATATGTCTTTTTTCGACCGTACTAACTATGTAACTATGTAACATAACATGGGGGGGGGGTCTCCTGGCTGTTCACACAGGTGTGTCATTGCTGTACATTGACCATGCATTGCTTCTGTGGTATTGCAAAGGCAAAGACAAATGCTTCCAGCCATCCATTGCACTAATGGATTGGTCATCAGCTGGCTGTCTATGTCCCGCATCAATATAGACCAAAGTACAGAGGGTTAGGCTATGCTATTGTGCACCTACCTGATGCATCAGAAGGTGCGAGGCCCTTGCTAAATTCTGTGCACAGACTTTGAGATCTATGCTTTAGACTGTATCTAAACCTGCTCCAACATGGACTGACATTCTGGCCTACTTTCAGCCGATGCGACTTGTCTGTCGCTGAACAGTCGCTTTTTATGTATTCAGCACCTATGTATAATGTTGTAAAAATGCTCTAGAAGCTAAAGTCGCAGAAATGTCACACATATTTGGCCTGCAACTTTCTGTGCGACAAATTCAGACAGGAAAAATCAGTATAAATCCTTAGAAAATTATCCCCCAGTGTCTCCATCTGCTGGCGGTATTGAATAAGCATTGCTGCACTGATGGGGTATGCATTAGACGAAAAAAAAGAAGAAAAAGAAGAATAATACGCCCAGAAAAGAGGCGAAAAGGAGAAAAACGTAAAAAAACGTGAAAAAAAAGTAAGAGGAAGAGAAGGGAAAAAAAGGTGGAAATGGGTTTAAAAGTGATTTCGGCGGAGAAATATATATATATATATATATATATATATATATATATATATATATGCGCACACACACACATAGATATAAACGTATTCTCCGTTGAGATATTGCAGCCGCTGCTGTGTCCAGGCCCAGGAGCCTTAGCACTGTGCTGTGATGTCACTCAATACCACTGACATCACTAGGTGTAAACAACATCTCTCCTTTGCTGTGTATGTGACTATGGAGCTGTTTGGTGATGTCGTCTATTATGGCCTTCATAGAAGCAACAGGAGATTGTTGCATCCATCTAGAACCCTCAGAACTACAGTGCTATGATGTCACTCACTTCCACAGGCCTTGCAGAGTGTAAACAACAACAACCCAGCTTTGTTGTGTATGTAACCATAGGGATTTGTGATGTCACCTAGAACCTTCACAGCAGCGACAGCTTTATGAGGAGCATCAGCACTGCTCTGCCTGAGCAGAACCATCACCGCCATAGGTTGTCAAATAACCCGGATTTAACCCACACAGGTAAGTCCAATGGGGTGCAGGCATGTCCTCTATGCTTACAGCTTCCCGTGGGTGTTGGTTTGATACCGTTTGGGGACAGCCAAGGAGGCATCTGCAGGCAACAAAGGTAGGTGTGTGCTTGTGTGTGTGTTTCCTATGCAGATCCTAAGCCCAGTGTCACATGCAAGTAGGAGGAGTAAGAAGGGTTCCTGGCAAATCCGGGTTATGGATTGCATTTAAAAAGGCCCCGTGGGAGTGCAATGGGCCCCTGTCTTGCTGCTTAGCAATAATGGTATGGGTTTAGGTTCTGCTGTGTGTACTGGTGGTTGACTGCCCCCCAGCCCAGAGTGTGCATGGAAAATTGTCTGGCAGCCTCCCTGACAGCAAGCAGTGATAGTGCCCATGAAGGGGACCTTGTTGGGCCCGCCCCTTTCACGGTTATCGCTTCTCGGCCTTTTGGCTAAGATCAAGTGTAGTATCTGTTCTTATCAGTTTAATATCTGATACGTCCCCTATCTGGGGACCATATATTAAATGGATTTTTGAGAACGGGGGCCGATTTCGAAGCTTGCTTCCGTCGCCCTATGCATTGACCCGATATGGCAGTATCTTCGGGTACAGTGCACCACCCCCTTACAGGGTTAAAAAGAAAGATTCCTACTTTCATTGCTACCTGCTTGCTGGCTAGCCAGCTAGCCAGCCCTGTGGGCCTTGCTGCTGCTGCAGCCAAAAAACAAAAGGTGGTGCTGCTGCTGCTTCTGCTGCTTCTGCTTCTGCTTGTGTCTGGCCCCTGTTGGAGCGTCCAGGCACAGGACTTCTGCTGCTGCTGACTAAATGGCCTCCTTAATTGGATCATTTGAGTAGCCAGCACACCTGTGCAGGTAGGGCATGACATGATAGGCAGCTGCCTTGATAGCGGGTGGGTGCTGAATGTTCCTAATTGACAAAATAAGATTAATGCTTATGAAGAAATATAAAATCTCATCCCTTCCCCAATATCGCGCCACACCCCTACCCCTTAATTCCCTGGTTGAACTTGATGGACATATGTCTTTTTTCGACCGTACTAACTATGTAACTATGTAACATAACATGGGGGGGGGGGGTCTCCTGGCTGTTCACACAGGTGTGTCATTGCTGTACATTGACCATGCATTGCTTCTGTGGTATTGCAAAGGCAAAGACAAATGCTTCCAGCCATCCATTGCACTAATGGATTGGTCATCAGCTGGCTGTCTATGTCCCGCATCAATATAGACCAAAGTACAGAGGGTTAGGCTATGCTATTGTGCACCTACCTGATGCATCAGAAGGTGCGAGGCCCTTGCTAAATTCTGTGCACAGACTTTGAGATCTATGCTTTAGACTGTATCTAAACCTGCTCCAACATGGACTGACATTCTGGCCTACTTTCAGCCGATGCGACTTGTCTGTCGCTGAACAGTCGCTTTTTATGTATTCAGCACCTATGTATAATGTTGTAAAAATGCTCTAGAAGCTAAAGTCGCAGAAATGTCACACATATTTGGCCTGCAACTTTCTGTGCGACAAATTCAGACAGGAAAAATCAGTATAAATCCTTAGAAAATTATCCCCCAGTGTCTCCATCTGCTGGCGGTATTGAATAAGCATTGCTGCACTGATGGGGTATGCATTAGACGAAAAAAAAGAAGAAAAAGAAGAATAATACGCCCAGAAAAGAGGCGAAAAGGAGAAAAACGTAAAAAAACGTGAAAAAAAAGTAAGAGGAAGAGAAGGGAAAAAAAGGTGGAAATGGGTTTAAAAGTGATTTCGGCGGAGAAATATATATATATATATATATATATATATATATATATATATGCGCACACACACACATAGATATAAACGTATTCTCCGTTGAGATATTGCAGCCGCTGCTGTGTCCAGGCCCAGGAGCCTTAGCACTGTGCTGTGATGTCACTCAATACCACTGACATCACTAGGTGTAAACAACATCTCTCCTTTGCTGTGTATGTGACTATGGAGCTGTTTGGTGATGTCGTCTATTACGGCCTTCATAGAAGCAACAGGAGATTGTTGCATCCATCTTGAACCCTCAGAACTACAGTGCTATGATGTCACTCACTTCCACAGGCCTTGCAGAGTGTAAACAACAACAACCCAGCTTTGTTGTGTATGTAACCATAGGGATTTGTGATGTCACCTAGAACCTTCACAGCAGCGACAGCTTTATGAGGAGCATCAGCACTGCTCTGCCTGAGCAGAACCATCACCGCCATAGGTTGTCAAATAACCCGGATTTAACCCACACAGGTAAGTCCAATGGGGTGCAGGCATGTCCTCTATGCTTACAGCTTCCCGTGGGTGTTGGTTTGATACCGTTTGGGGACAGCCAAGGAGGCATCTGCAGGCAACAAAGGTAGGTGTGTGCTTGTGTGTGTGTTTCCTATGCAGATCCTAAGCCCAGTGTCACATGCAAGTAGGAGGAGTAAGAAGGGTTCCTGGCAAATCCGGGTTATGGATTGCATTTAAAAAGGCCCCGTGGGAGTGCAATGGGCCCCTGTCTTGCTGCTTAGCAATAATGGTATGGGTTTAGGTTCTGCTGTGTGTACTGGTGGTTGACTGCCCCCCAGCCCAGAGTGTGCATGGAAAATTGTCTGGCAGCCTCCCTGACAGCAAGCAGTGATAGTGCCCATGAAGGGGACCTTGTTGGGCCCGCCCCTTTCACGGTTATCGCTTCTCGGCCTTTTGGCTAAGATCAAGTGTAGTATCTGTTCTTATCAGTTTAATATCTGATACGTCCCCTATCTGGGGACCATATATTAAATGGATTTTTGAGAACGGGGGCCGATTTCGAAGCTTGCTTCCGTCGCCCTATGCATTGACCCGATATGGCAGTATCTTCGGGTACAGTGCACCACCCCCTTACAGGGTTAAAAAGAAAGATTCCTACTTTCATTGCTACCTGCTTGCTGGCTAGCCAGCTAGCCAGCCCTGTGGGCCTTGCTGCTGCTGCAGCCAAAAAACAAAAGGTGGTGCTGCTGCTGCTTCTGCTGCTTCTGCTTCTGCTTGTGTCTGGCCCCTGTTGGAGCGTCCAGGCACAGGACTTCTGCTGCTGCTGACTAAATGGCCTCCTTAATTGGATCATTTGAGTAGCCAGCACACCTGTGCAGGTAGGGCATGACATGATAGGCAGCTGCCTTGATAGCGGGTGGGTGCTGAATGTTCCTAATTGACAAAATAAGATTAATGCTTATGAAGAAATATAAAATCTCATCCCTTCCCCAATATCGCGCCACACCCCTACACCTTAATTCCCTGGTTGAACTTGATGGACATATGTCTTTTTTCGACCGTACTAACTATGTAACTATGTAACATAACATGGGGGGGGGTCTCCTGGCTGTTCACACAGGTGTGTCATTGCTGTACATTGACCATGCATTGCTTCTGTGGTATTGCAAAGGCAAAGACAAATGCTTCCAGCCATCCATTGCACTAATGGATTGGTCATCAGCTGGCTGTCTATGTCCTGCATCAATATAGACCAAAGTACAGAGGGTTAGGCTATGCTATTGTGCACCTACCTGATGCATCAGAAGGTGCGAGGCCCTTGCTAAATTCTGTGCACAGACTTTGAGATCTATGCTTTAGACTGTATCTAAACCTGCTCCAACATGGACTGACATTCTGGCCTACTTTCAGCCGATGCGACTTGTCTGTCGCTGAACAGTCGCTTTTTATGTATTCAGCACCTATGTATAATGTTGTAAAAATGCTCTAGAAGCTAAAGTCGCAGAAATGTCACACATATTTGGCCTGCAACTTTCTGTGCGACAAATTCAGACAGGAAAAATCAGTATAAATCCTTAGAAAATTATCCCCCAGTGTCTCCATCTGCTGGCGGTATTGAATAAGCATTGCTGCACTGATGGGGTATGCATTAGACGAAAAAAAAGAAGAAAAAGAAGAATAATACGCCCAGAAAAGAGGCGAAAAGGAGAAAAACGTAAAAAAACGTGAAAAAAAAGTAAGAGGAAGAGAAGGGAAAAAAAGGTGGAAATGGGTTTAAAAGTGATTTCGGCGGAGAAATATATATATATATATATATATATATATATATATATATATATATATATATATGCGCACACACACACATAGATATAAACGTATTCTCCGTTGAGATATTGCAGCCGCTGCTGTGTCCAGGCCCAGGAGCCTTAGCACTGTGCTGTGATGTCACTCAATACCACTGACATCACTAGGTGTAAACAACATCTCTCCTTTGCTGTGTATGTGACTATGGAGCTGTTTGGTGATGTCGTCTATTACGGCCTTCATAGAAGCAACAGGAGATTGTTGCATCCATCTTGAACCCTCAGAACTACAGTGCTATGATGTCACTCACTTCCACAGGCCTTGCAGAGTGTAAACAACAACAACCCAGCTTTGTTGTGTATGTAACCATAGGGATTTGTGATGTCACCTAGAACCTTCACAGCAGCGACAGCTTTATGAGGAGCATCAGCACTGCTCTGCCTGAGCAGAACCATCACCGCCATAGGTTGTCAAATAACCCGGATTTAACCCACACAGGTAAGTCCAATGGGGTGCAGGCATGTCCTCTATGCTTACAGCTTCCCGTGGGTGTTGGTTTGATACCGTTTGGGGACAGCCAAGGAGGCATCTGCAGGCAACAAAGGTAGGTGTGTGCTTGTGTGTGTGTTTCCTATGCAGATCCTAAGCCCAGTGTCACATGCAAGTAGGAGGAGTAAGAAGGGTTCCTGGCAAATCCGGGTTATGGATTGCATTTAAAAAGGCCCCGTGGGAGTGCAATGGGCCCCTGTCTTGCTGCTTAGCAATAATGGTATGGGTTTAGGTTCTGCTGTGTGTACTGGTGGTTGACTGCCCCCCAGCCCAGAGTGTGCATGGAAAATTGTCTGGCAGCCTCCCTGACAGCAAGCAGTGATAGTGCCCATGAAGGGGACCTTGTTGGGCCCGCCCCTTTCACGGTTATCGCTTCTCGGCCTTTTGGCTAAGATCAAGTGTAGTATCTGTTCTTATCAGTTTAATATCTGATACGTCCCCTATCTGGGGACCATATATTAAATGGATTTTTGAGAACGGGGGCCGATTTCGAAGCTTGCTTCCGTCGCCCTATGCATTGACCCGATATGGCAGTATCTTCGGGTACAGTGCACCACCCCCTTACAGGGTTAAAAAGAAAGATTCCTACTTTCATTGCTACCTGCTTGCTGGCTAGCCAGCTAGCCAGCCCTGTGGGCCTTGCTGCTGCTGCAGCCAAAAAACAAAAGGTGGTGCTGCTGCTGCTTCTGCTGCTTCTGCTTCTGCTTGTGTCTGGCCCCTGTTGGAGCGTCCAGGCACAGGACTTCTGCTGCTGCTGACTAAATGGCCTCCTTAATTGGATCATTTGAGTAGCCAGCACACCTGTGCAGGTAGGGCATGACATGATAGGCAGCTGCCTTGATAGCGGGTGGGTGCTGAATGTTCCTAATTGACAAAATAAGATTAATGCTTATGAAGAAATATAAAATCTCATCCCTTCCCCAATATCGCGCCACACCCCTACCCCTTAATTCCCTGGTTGAACTTGATGGACATATGTCTTTTTTCGACCGTACTAACTATGTAACTATGTAACATAACATGGGGGGGGGGGTCTCCTGGCTGTTCACACAGGTGTGTCATTGCTGTACATTGACCATGCATTGCTTCTGTGGTATTGCAAAGGCAAAGACAAATGCTTCCAGCCATCCATTGCACTAATGGATTGGTCATCAGCTGGCTGTCTATGTCCCGCATCAATATAGACCAAAGTACAGAGGGTTAGGCTATGCTATTGTGCACCTACCTGATGCATCAGAAGGTGCGAGGCCCTTGCTAAATTCTGTGCACAGACTTTGAGATCTATGCTTTAGACTGTATCTAAACCTGCTCCAACATGGACTGACATTCTGGCCTACTTTCAGCCGATGCGACTTGTCTGTCGCTGAACAGTCGCTTTTTATGTATTCAGCACCTATGTATAATGTTGTAAAAATGCTCTAGAAGCTAAAGTCGCAGAAATGTCACACATATTTGGCCTGCAACTTTCTGTGCGACAAATTCAGACAGGAAAAATCAGTATAAATCCTTAGAAAATTATCCCCCAGTGTCTCCATCTGCTGGCGGTATTGAATAAGCATTGCTGCACTGATGGGGTATGCATTAGACGAAAAAAAAGAAGAAAAAGAAGAATAATACGCCCAGAAAAGAGGCGAAAAGGAGAAAAACGTAAAAAAACGTGAAAAAAAAGTAAGAGGAAGAGAAGGGAAAAAAAGGTGGAAATGGGTTTAAAAGTGATTTCGGCGGAGAAATATATATATATATATATATATATATATATATGCGCACACACACACATAGATATAAACGTATTCTCCGTTGAGATATTGCAGCCGCTGCTGTGTCCAGGCCCAGGAGCCTTAGCACTGTGCTGTGATGTCACTCAATACCACTGACATCACTAGGTGTAAACAACATCTCTCCTTTGCTGTGTATGTGACTATGGAGCTGTTTGGTGATGTCGTCTATTACGGCCTTCATAGAAGCAACAGGAGATTGTTGCATCCATCTTGAACCCTCAGAACTACAGTGCTATGATGTCACTCACTTCCACAGGAGGCCTTGCAGAGTGTAAACAACAACAACCCAGCTTTGTTGTGTATGTAACCATAGGGATTTGTGATGTCACCTAGAACCTTCACAGCAGCGACAGCTTTATGAGGAGCATCAGCACTGCTCTGCCTGAGCAGAACCATCACCGCCATAGGTTGTCAAATAACCCGGATTTAACCCACACAGGTAAGTCCAATGGGGTGCAGGCATGTCCTCTATGCTTACAGCTTCCCGTGGGTGTTGGTTTGATACCGTTTGGGGACAGCCAAGGAGGCATCTGCAGGCAACAAAGGTAGGTGTGTGCTTGTGTGTGTGTTTCCTATGCAGATCCTAAGCCCAGTGTCACATGCAAGTAGGAGGAGTAAGAAGGGTTCCTGGCAAATCCGGGTTATGGATTGCATTTAAAAAGGCCCCGTGGGAGTGCAATGGGCCCCTGTCTTGCTGCTTAGCAATAATGGTATGGGTTTAGGTTCTGCTGTGTGTACTGGTGGTTGACTGCCCCCCAGCCCAGAGTGTGCATGGAAAATTGTCTGGCAGCCTCCCTGACAGCAAGCAGTGATAGTGCCCATGAAGGGGACCTTGTTGGGCCCGCCCCTTTCACGGTTATCGCTTCTCGGCCTTTTGGCTAAGATCAAGTGTAGTATCTGTTCTGATCAGTTTAATATCTGATACGTCCCCTATCTGGGGACCATATATTAAATGGATTTTTGAGAACGGGGGCCGATTTCGAAGCTTGCTTCCGTCGCCCTATGCATTGACCCGATATGGCAGTATCTTCGGGTACAGTGCACCACCCCCTTACAGGGTTAAAAAGAAAGATTCCTACTTTCATTGCTACCTGCTTGCTGGCTAGCCAGCTAGCCAGCCCTGTGGGCCTTGCTGCTGCTGCAGCCAAAAAACAAAAGGTGGTGCTGCTGCTGCTTCTGCTGCTTCTGCTTCTGCTTGTGTCTGGCCCCTGTTGGAGCGTCCAGGCACAGGACTTCTGCTGCTGCTGACTAAATGGCCTCCTTAATTGGATCATTTGAGTAGCCAGCACACCTGTGCAGGTAGGGCATGACATGATAGGCAGCTGCCTTGATAGCGGGTGGGTGCTGAATGTTCCTAATTGACAAAATAAGATTAATGCTTATGAAGAAATATAAAATCTCATCCCTTCCCCAATATCGCGCCACACCCCTACCCCTTAATTCCCTGGTTGAACTTGATGGACATATGTCTTTTTTCGACCGTACTAACTATGTAACTATGTAACATAACATGGGGGGGGGGTCTCCTGGCTGTTCACACAGGTGTGTCATTGCTGTACATTGACCATGCATTGCTTCTGTGGTATTGCAAAGGCAAAGACAAATGCTTCCAGCCATCCATTGCACTAATGGATTGGTCATCAGCTGGCTGTCTATGTCCCGCATCAATATAGACCAAAGTACAGAGGGTTAGGCTATGCTATTGTGCACCTACCTGATGCATCAGAAGGTGCGAGGCCCTTGCTAAATTCTGTGCACAGACTTTGAGATCTATGCTTTAGACTGTATCTAAACCTGCTCCAACATGGACTGACATTCTGGCCTACTTTCAGCCGATGCGACTTGTCTGTCGCTGAACAGTCGCTTTTTATGTATTCAGCACCTATGTATAATGTTGTAAAAATGCTCTAGAAGCTAAAGTCGCAGAAATGTCACACATATTTGGCCTGCAACTTTCTGTGCGACAAATTCAGACAGGAAAAATCAGTATAAATCCTTAGAAAATTATCCCCCAGTGTCTCCATCTGCTGGCGGTATTGAATAAGCATTGCTGCACTGATGGGGTATGCATTAGACGAAAAAAAAGAAGAAAAAGAAGAATAATACGCCCAGAAAAGAGGCGAAAAGGAGAAAAACGTAAAAAAACGTGAAAAAAAAGTAAGAGGAAGAGAAGGGAAAAAAAGGTGGAAATGGGTTTAAAAGTGATTTCGGCGGAGAAATATATATATATATATATATATATATATATATATATATATATATATGCGCACACACACACATAGATATAAACGTATTCTCCGTTGAGATATTGCAGCCGCTGCTGTGTCCAGGCCCAGGAGCCTTAGCACTGTGCTGTGATGTCACTCAATACCACTGACATCACTAGGTGTAAACAACATCTCTCCTTTGCTGTGTATGTGACTATGGAGCTGTTTGGTGATGTCGTCTATTACGGCCTTCATAGAAGCAACAGGAGATTGTTGCATCCATCTTGAACCCTCAGAACTACAGTGCTATGATGTCACTCACTTCCACAGGCCTTGCAGAGTGTAAACAACAACAACCCAGCTTTGTTGTGTATGTAACCATAGGGATTTGTGATGTCACCTAGAACCTTCACAGCAGCGACAGCTTTATGAGGAGCATCAGCACTGCTCTGCCTGAGCAGAACCATCACCGCCATAGGTTGTCAAATAACCCGGATTTAACCCACACAGGTAAGTCCAATGGGGTGCAGGCATGTCCTCTATGCTTACAGCTTCCCGTGGGTGTTGGTTTGATACCGTTTGGGGACAGCCAAGGAGGCATCTGCAGGCAACAAAGGTAGGTGTGTGCTTGTGTGTGTGTTTCCTATGCAGATCCTAAGCCCAGTGTCACATGCAAGTAGGAGGAGTAAGAAGGGTTCCTGGCAAATCCGGGTTATGGATTGCATTTAAAAAGGCCCCGTGGGAGTGCAATGGGCCCCTGTCTTGCTGCTTAGCAATAATGGTATGGGTTTAGGTTCTGCTGTGTGTACTGGTGGTTGACTGCCCCCCAGCCCAGAGTGTGCATGGAAAATTGTCTGGCAGCCTCCCTGACAGCAAGCAGTGATAGTGCCCATGAAGGGGACCTTGTTGGGCCCGCCCCTTTCACGGTTATCGCTTCTCGGCCTTTTGGCTAAGATCAAGTGTAGTATCTGTTCTTATCAGTTTAATATCTGATACGTCCCCTATCTGGGGACCATATATTAAATGGATTTTTGAGAACGGGGGCCGATTTCGAAGCTTGCTTCCGTCGCCCTATGCATTGACCCGATATGGCAGTATCTTCGGGTACAGTGCACCACCCCCTTACAGGGTTAAAAAGAAAGATTCCTACTTTCATTGCTACCTGCTTGCTGGCTAGCCAGCTAGCCAGCCCTGTGGGCCTTGCTGCTGCTGCAGCCAAAAAACAAAAGGTGGTGCTTCTGCTGCTTCTGCTTCTGCTTGTGTCTGGCCCCTGTTGGAGCGTCCAGGCACAGGACTTCTGCTGCTGCTGACTAAATGGCCTCCTTAATTGGATCATTTGAGTAGCCAGCACACCTGTGCAGGTAGGGCATGACATGATAGGCAGCTGCCTTGATAGCGGGTGGGTGCTGAATGTTCCTAATTGACAAAATAAGATTAATGCTTATGAAGAAATATAAAATCTCATCCCTTCCCCAATATCGCGCCACACCCCTACCCCTTAATTCCCTGGTTGAACTTGATGGACATATGTCTTTTTTCGACCGTACTAACTATGTAACTATGTAACATAACATGGGGGGGGGGGTCTCCTGGCTGTTCACACAGGTGTGTCATTGCTGTACATTGACCATGCATTGCTTCTGTGGTATTGCAAAGGCAAAGACAAATGCTTCCAGCCATCCATTGCACTAATGGATTGGTCATCAGCTGGCTGTCTATGTCCCGCATCAATATAGACCAAAGTACAGAGGGTTAGGCTATGCTATTGTGCACCTACCTGATGCATCAGAAGGTGCGAGGCCCTTGCTAAATTCTGTGCACAGACTTTGAGATCTATGCTTTAGACTGTATCTAAACCTGCTCCAACATGGACTGACATTCTGGCCTACTTTCAGCCGATGCGACTTGTCTGTCGCTGAACAGTCGCTTTTTATGTATTCAGCACCTATGTATAATGTTGTAAAAATGCTCTAGAAGCTAAAGTCGCAGAAATGTCACACATATTTGGCCTGCAACTTTCTGTGCGACAAATTCAGACAGGAAAAATCAGTATAAATCCTTAGAAAATTATCCCCCAGTGTCTCCATCTGCTGGCGGTATTGAATAAGCATTGCTGCACTGATGGGGTATGCATTAGACGAAAAAAAAGAAGAAAAAGAAGAATAATACGCCCAGAAAAGAGGCGAAAAGGAGAAAAACGTAAAAAAACGTGAAAAAAAAGTAAGAGGAAGAGAAGGGAAAAAAAGGTGGAAATGGGTTTAAAAGTGATTTCGGCGGAGAAATATATATATATATATATATATATATATATATATATATATATATATATGCGCACACACACACATAGATATAAACGTATTCTCCGTTGAGATATTGCAGCCGCTGCTGTGTCCAGGCCCAGGAGCCTTAGCACTGTGCTGTGATGTCACTCAATACCACTGACATCACTAGGTGTAAACAACATCTCTCCTTTGCTGTGTATGTGACTATGGAGCTGTTTGGTGATGTCGTCTATTACGGCCTTCATAGAAGCAACAGGAGATTGTTGCATCCATCTTGAACCCTCAGAACTACAGTGCTATGATGTCACTCACTTCCACAGGCCTTGCAGAGTGTAAACAACAACAACCCAGCTTTGTTGTGTATGTAACCATAGGGATTTGTGATGTCACCTAGAACCTTCACAGCAGCGACAGCTTTATGAGGAGCATCAGCACTGCTCTGCCTGAGCAGAACCATCACCGCCATAGGTTGTCAAATAACCCGGATTTAACCCACACAGGTAAGTCCAATGGGGTGCAGGCATGTCCTCTATGCTTACAGCTTCCCGTGGGTGTTGGTTTGATACCGTTTGGGGACAGCCAAGGAGGCATCTGCAGGCAACAAAGGTAGGTGTGTGCTTGTGTGTGTGTTTCCTATGCAGATCCTAAGCCCAGTGTCACATGCAAGTAGGAGGAGTAAGAAGGGTTCCTGGCAAATCCGGGTTATGGATTGCATTTAAAAAGGCCCCGTGGGAGTGCAATGGGCCCCTGTCTTGCTGCTTAGCAATAATGGTATGGGTTTAGGTTCTGCTGTGTGTACTGGTGGTTGACTGCCCCCCAGCCCAGAGTGTGCATGGAAAATTGTCTGGCAGCCTCCCTGACAGCAAGCAGTGATAGTGCCCATGAAGGGGACCTTGTTGGGCCCGCCCCTTTCACGGTTATCGCTTCTCGGCCTTTTGGCTAAGATCAAGTGTAGTATCTGTTCTTATCAGTTTAATATCTGATACGTCCCCTATCTGGGGACCATATATTAAATGGATTTTTGAGAACGGGGGCCGATTTCGAAGCTTGCTTCCGTCGCCCTATGCATTGACCCGATATGGCAGTATCTTCGGGTACAGTGCACCACCCCCTTACAGGGTTAAAAAGAAAGATTCCTACTTTCATTGCTACCTGCTTGCTGGCTAGCCAGCTAGCCAGCCCTGTGGGCCTTGCTGCTGCTGCAGCCAAAAAACAAAAGGTGGTGCTTCTGCTGCTTCTGCTTCTGCTTGTGTCTGGCCCCTGTTGGAGCGTCCAGGCACAGGACTTCTGCTGCTGCTGACTAAATGGCCTCCTTAATTGGATCATTTGAGTAGCCAGCACACCTGTGCAGGTAGGGCATGACATGATAGGCAGCTGCCTTGATAGCGGGTGGGTGCTGAATGTTCCTAATTGACAAAATAAGATTAATGCTTATGAAGAAATATAAAATCTCATCCCTTCCCCAATATCGCGCCACACCCCTACCCCTTAATTCCCTGGTTGAACTTGATGGACATATGTCTTTTTTCGACCGTACTAACTATGTAACTATGTAACATAACATGGGGGGGGGGGGGGGTCTCCTGGCTGTTCACACAGGTGTGTCATTGCTGTACATTGACCATGCATTGCTTCTGTGGTATTGCAAAGGCAAAGACAAATGCTTCCAGCCATCCATTGCACTAATGGATTGGTCATCAGCTGGCTGTCTATGTCCCGCATCAATATAGACCAAAGTACAGAGGGTTAGGCTATGCTATTGTGCACCTACCTGATGCATCAGAAGGTGCGAGGCCCTTGCTAAATTCTGTGCACAGACTTTGAGATCTATGCTTTAGACTGTATCTAAACCTGCTCCAACATGGACTGACATTCTGGCCTACTTTCAGCCGATGCGACTTGTCTGTCGCTGAACAGTCGCTTTTTATGTATTCAGCACCTATGTATAATGTTGTAAAAATGCTCTAGAAGCTAAAGTCGCAGAAATGTCACACATATTTGGCCTGCAACTTTCTGTGCGACAAATTCAGACAGGAAAAATCAGTATAAATCCTTAGAAAATTATCCCCCAGTGTCTCCATCTGCTGGCGGTATTGAATAAGCATTGCTGCACTGATGGGGTATGCATTAGACGAAAAAAAAGAAGAAAAAGAAGAATAATACGCCCAGAAAAGAGGCGAAAAGGAGAAAAACGTAAAAAAACGTGAAAAAAAAGTAAGAGGAAGAGAAGGGAAAAAAAGGTGGAAATGGGTTTAAAAGTGATTTCGGCGGAGAAATATATATATATATATATATATATATATATATATATATATATATGCGCACACACACACATAGATATAAACGTATTCTCCGTTGAGATATTGCAGCCGCTGCTGTGTCCAGGCCCAGGAGCCTTAGCACTGTGCTGTGATGTCACTCAATACCACTGACATCACTAGGTGTAAACAACATCTCTCCTTTGCTGTGTATGTGACTATGGAGCTGTTTGGTGATGTCGTCTATTACGGCCTTCATAGAAGCAACAGGAGATTGTTGCATCCATCTTGAACCCTCAGAACTACAGTGCTATGATGTCACTCACTTCCACAGGCCTTGCAGAGTGTAAACAACAACAACCCAGCTTTGTTGTGTATGTAACCATAGGGATTTGTGATGTCACCTAGAACCTTCACAGCAGCGACAGCTTTATGAGGAGCATCAGCACTGCTCTGCCTGAGCAGAACCATCACCGCCATAGGTTGTCAAATAACCCGGATTTAACCCACACAGGTAAGTCCAATGGGGTGCAGGCATGTCCTCTATGCTTACAGCTTCCCGTGGGTGTTGGTTTGATACCGTTTGGGGACAGCCAAGGAGGCATCTGCAGGCAACAAAGGTAGGTGTGTGCTTGTGTGTGTGTTTCCTATGCAGATCCTAAGCCCAGTGTCACATGCAAGTAGGAGGAGTAAGAAGGGTTCCTGGCAAATCCGGGTTATGGATTGCATTTAAAAAGGCCCCGTGGGAGTGCAATGGGCCCCTGTCTTGCTGCTTAGCAATAATGGTATGGGTTTAGGTTCTGCTGTGTGTACTGGTGGTTGACTGCCCCCCAGCCCAGAGTGTGCATGGAAAATTGTCTGGCAGCCTCCCTGACAGCAAGCAGTGATAGTGCCCATGAAGGGGACCTTGTTGGGCCCGCCCCTTTCACGGTTATCGCTTCTCGGCCTTTTGGCTAAGATCAAGTGTAGTATCTGTTCTTATCAGTTTAATATCTGATACGTCCCCTATCTGGGGACCATATATTAAATGGATTTTTGAGAACGGGGGCCGATTTCGAAGCTTGCTTCCGTCGCCCTATGCATTGACCCGATATGGCAGTATCTTCGGGTACAGTGCACCACCCCCTTACAGGGTTAAAAAGAAAGATTCCTACTTTCATTGCTACCTGCTTGCTGGCTAGCCAGCTAGCCAGCCCTGTGGGCCTTGCTGCTGCTGCAGCCAAAAAACAAAAGGTGGTGCTGCTGCTGCTTCTGCTGCTTCTGCTTCTGCTTGTGTCTGGCCCCTGTTGGAGCGTCCAGGCACAGGACTTCTGCTGCTGCTGACTAAATGGCCTCCTTAATTGGATCATTTGAGTAGCCAGCACACCTGTGCAGGTAGGGCATGACATGATAGGCAGCTGCCTTGATAGCGGGTGGGTGCTGAATGTTCCTAATTGACAAAATAAGATTAATGCTTATGAAGAAATATAAAATCTCATCCCTTCCCCAATATCGCGCCACACCCCTACCCCTTAATTCCCTGGTTGAACTTGATGGACATATGTCTTTTTTCGACCGTACTAACTATGTAACTATGTAACATAACATGGGGGGGGGGGGGGTCTCCTGGCTGTTCACACAGGTGTGTCATTGCTGTACATTGACCATGCATTGCTTCTGTGGTATTGCAAAGGCAAAGACAAATGCTTCCAGCCATCCATTGCACTAATGGATTGGTCATCAGCTGGCTGTCTATGTCCCGCATCAATATAGACCAAAGTACAGAGGGTTAGGCTATGCTATTGTGCACCTACCTGATGCATCAGAAGGTGCGAGGCCCTTGCTAAATTCTGTGCACAGACTTTGAGATCTATGCTTTAGACTGTATCTAAACCTGCTCCAACATGGACTGACATTCTGGCCTACTTTCAGCCGATGCGACTTGTCTGTCGCTGAACAGTCGCTTTTTATGTATTCAGCACCTATGTATAATGTTGTAAAAATGCTCTAGAAGCTAAAGTCGCAGAAATGTCACACATATTTGGCCTGCAACTTTCTGTGCGACAAATTCAGACAGGAAAAATCAGTATAAATCCTTAGAAAATTATCCCCCAGTGTCTCCATCTGCTGGCGGTATTGAATAAGCATTGCTGCACTGATGGGGTATGCATTAGACGAAAAAAAAGAAGAAAAAGAAGAATAATACGCCCAGAAAAGAGGCGAAAAGGAGAAAAACGTAAAAAAACGTGAAAAAAAAGTAAGAGGAAGAGAAGGGAAAAAAAGGTGGAAATGGGTTTAAAAGTGATTTTGGCGGAGAAATATATATATATATATATATATATATATATATATATGCGCACACACACACATAGATATAAACGTATTCTCCGTTGAGATATTGCAGCCGCTGCTGTGTCCAGGCCCAGGAGCCTTAGCACTGTGCTGTGATGTCACTCAATACCACTGACATCACTAGGTGTAAACAACATCTCTCCTTTGCTGTGTATGTGACTATGGAGCTGTTTGGTGATGTCGTCTATTACGGCCTTCATAGAAGCAACAGGAGATTGTTGCATCCATCTTGAACCCTCAGAACTACAGTGCTATGATGTCACTCACTTCCACAGGCCTTGCAGAGTGTAAACAACAACAACCCAGCTTTGTTGTGTATGTAACCATAGGGATTTGTGATGTCACCTAGAACCTTCACAGCAGCGACAGCTTTATGAGGAGCATCAGCACTGCTCTGCCTGAGCAGAACCATCACCGCCATAGGTTGTCAAATAACCCGGATTTAACCCACACAGGTAAGTCCAATGGGGTGCAGGCATGTCCTCTATGCTTACAGCTTCCCGTGGGTGTTGGTTTGATACCGTTTGGGGACAGCCAAGGAGGCATCTGCAGGCAACAAAGGTAGGTGTGTGCTTGTGTGTGTGTTTCCTATGCAGATCCTAAGCCCAGTGTCACATGCAAGTAGGAGGAGTAAGAAGGGTTCCTGGCAAATCCGGGTTATGGATTGCATTTAAAAAGGCCCCGTGGGAGTGCAATGGGCCCCTGTCTTGCTGCTTAGCAATAATGGTATGGGTTTAGGTTCTGCTGTGTGTACTGGTGGTTGACTGCCCCCCAGCCCAGAGTGTGCATGGAAAATTGTCTGGCAGCCTCCCTGACAGCAAGCAGTGATAGTGCCCATGAAGGGGACCTTGTTGGGCCCGCCCCTTTCACGGTTATCGCTTCTCGGCCTTTTGGCTAAGATCAAGTGTAGTATCTGTTCTTATCAGTTTAATATCTGATACGTCCCCTATCTGGGGACCATATATTAAATGGATTTTTGAGAACGGGGGCCGATTTCGAAGCTTGCTTCCGTCGCCCTATGCATTGACCCGATATGGCAGTATCTTCGGGTACAGTGCACCACCCCCTTACAGGGTTAAAAAGAAAGATTCCTACTTTCATTGCTACCTGCTTGCTGGCTAGCCAGCTAGCCAGCCCTGTGGGCCTTGCTGCTGCTGCAGCCAAAAAACAAAAGGTGGTGCTGCTGCTGCTTCTGCTGCTTCTGCTTCTGCTTGTGTCTGGCCCCTGTTGGAGCGTCCAGGCACAGGACTTCTGCTGCTGCTGACTAAATGGCCTCCTTAATTGGATCATTTGAGTAGCCAGCACACCTGTGCAGGTAGGGCATGACATGATAGGCAGCTGCCTTGATAGCGGGTGGGTGCTGAATGTTCCTAATTGACAAAATAAGATTAATGCTTATGAAGAAATATAAAATCTCATCCCTTCCCCAATATCGCGCCACACCCCTACCCCTTAATTCCCTGGTTGAACTTGATGGACATATGTCTTTTTTCGACCGTACTAACTATGTAACTATGTAACATAACATGGGGGGGGGGGGTCTCCTGGCTGTTCACACAGGTGTGTCATTGCTGTACATTGACCATGCATTGCTTCTGTGGTATTGCAAAGGCAAAGACAAATGCTTCCAGCCATCCATTGCACTAATGGATTGGTCATCAGCTGGCTGTCTATGTCCCGCATCAATATAGACCAAAGTACAGAGGGTTAGGCTATGCTATTGTGCACCTACCTGATGCATCAGAAGGTGCGAGGCCCTTGCTAAATTCTGTGCACAGACTTTGAGATCTATGCTTTAGACTGTATCTAAACCTGCTCCAACATGGACTGACATTCTGGCCTACTTTCAGCCGATGCGACTTGTCTGTCGCTGAACAGTCGCTTTTTATGTATTCAGCACCTATGTATAATGTTGTAAAAATGCTCTAGAAGCTAAAGTCGCAGAAATGTCACACATATTTGGCCTGCAACTTTCTGTGCGACAAATTCAGACAGGAAAAATCAGTATAAATCCTTAGAAAATTATCCCCCAGTGTCTCCATCTGCTGGCGGTATTGAATAAGCATTGCTGCACTGATGGGGTATGCATTAGACGAAAAAAAAGAAGAAAAAGAAGAATAATACGCCCAGAAAAGAGGCGAAAAGGAGAAAAACGTAAAAAAACGTGAAAAAAAAGTAAGAGGAAGAGAAGGGAAAAAAAGGTGGAAATGGGTTTAAAAGTGATTTCGGCGGAGAAATATATATATATATATATATATATATATATATATATATATATGCGCACACACACACATAGATATAAACGTATTCTCCGTTGAGATATTGCAGCCGCTGCTGTGTCCAGGCCCAGGAGCCTTAGCACTGTGCTGTGATGTCACTCAATACCACTGACATCACTAGGTGTAAACAACATCTCTCCTTTGCTGTGTATGTGACTATGGAGCTGTTTGGTGATGTCGTCTATTACGGCCTTCATAGAAGCAACAGGAGATTGTTGCATCCATCTTGAACCCTCAGAACTACAGTGCTATGATGTCACTCACTTCCACAGGCCTTGCAGAGTGTAAACAACAACAACCCAGCTTTGTTGTGTATGTAACCATAGGGATTTGTGATGTCACCTAGAACCTTCACAGCAGCGACAGCTTTATGAGGAGCATCAGCACTGCTCTGCCTGAGCAGAACCATCACCGCCATAGGTTGTCAAATAACCCGGATTTAACCCACACAGGTAAGTCCAATGGGGTGCAGGCATGTCCTCTATGCTTACAGCTTCCCGTGGGTGTTGGTTTGATACCGTTTGGGGACAGCCAAGGAGGCATCTGCAGGCAACAAAGGTAGGTGTGTGCTTGTGTGTGTGTTTCCTATGCAGATCCTAAGCCCAGTGTCACATGCAAGTAGGAGGAGTAACAAGGGTTCCTGGCAAATCCGGGTTATGGATTGCATTTAAAAAGGCCCCGTGGGAGTGCAATGGGCCCCTGTCTTGCTGCTTAGCAATAATGGTATGGGTTTAGGTTCTGCTGTGTGTACTGGTGGTTGACTGCCCCCCAGCCCAGAGTGTGCATGGAAAATTGTCTGGCAGCCTCCCTGACAGCAAGCAGTGATAGTGCCCATGAAGGGGACCTTGTTGGGCCCGCCCCTTTCACGGTTATCGCTTCTCGGCCTTTTGGCTAAGATCAAGTGTAGTATCTGTTCTTATCAGTTTAATATCTGATACGTCCCCTATCTGGGGACCATATATTAAATGGATTTTTGAGAACGGGGGCCGATTTCGAAGCTTGCTTCCGTCGCCCTATGCATTGACCCGATATGGCAGTATCTTCGGGTACAGTGCACCACCCCCTTACAGGGTTAAAAAGAAAGATTCCTACTTTCATTGCTACCTGCTTGCTGGCTAGCCAGCTAGCCAGCCCTGTGGGCCTTGCTGCTGCTGCAGCCAAAAAACAAAAGGTGGTGCTGCTGCTGCTTCTGCTGCTTCTGCTTCTGCTTGTGTCTGGCCCCTGTTGGAGCGTCCAGGCACAGGACTTCTGCTGCTGCTGACTAAATGGCCTCCTTAATTGGATCATTTGAGTAGCCAGCACACCTGTGCAGGTAGGGCATGACATGATAGGCAGCTGCCTTGATAGCGGGTGGGTGCTGAATGTTCCTAATTGACAAAATAAGATTAATGCTTATGAAGAAATATAAAATCTCATCCCTTCCCCAATATCGCGCCACACCCCTACCCCTTAATTCCCTGGTTGAACTTGATGGACATATGTCTTTTTTCGACCGTACTAACTATGTAACTATGTAACATAACATGGGGGGGGGGGGGTCTCCTGGCTGTTCACACAGGTGTGTCATTGCTGTACATTGACCATGCATTGCTTCTGTGGTATTGCAAAGGCAAAGACAAATGCTTCCAGCCATCCATTGCACTAATGGATTGGTCATCAGCTGGCTGTCTATGTCCCGCATCAATATAGACCAAAGTACAGAGGGTTAGGCTATGCTATTGTGCACCTACCTGATGCATCAGAAGGTGCGAGGCCCTTGCTAAATTCTGTGCACAGACTTTGAGATCTATGCTTTAGACTGTATCTAAACCTGCTCCAACATGGACTGACATTCTGGCCTACTTTCAGCCGATGCGACTTGTCTGTCGCTGAACAGTCGCTTTTTATGTATTCAGCACCTATGTATAATGTTGTAAAAATGCTCTAGAAGCTAAAGTCGCAGAAATGTCACACATATTTGGCCTGCAACTTTCTGTGCGACAAATTCAGACAGGAAAAATCAGTATAAATCCTTAGAAAATTATCCCCCAGTGTCTCCATCTGCTGGCGGTATTGAATAAGCATTGCTGCACTGATGGGGTATGCATTAGACGAAAAAAAAGAAGAAAAAGAAGAATAATACGCCCAGAAAAGAGGCGAAAAGGAGAAAAACGTAAAAAAACGTGAAAAAAAAGTAAGAGGAAGAGAAGGGAAAAAAAGGTGGAAATGGGTTTAAAAGTGATTTTGGCGGAGAAATATATATATATATATATATATATATATATATATATATATATATATATGCGCACACACACACATAGATATAAACGTATTCTCCATTGAGATATTGCAGCCGCTGCTGTGTCCAGGCCCAGGAGCCTTAGCACTGTGCTGTGATGTCACTCAATACCACTGACATCACTAGGTGTAAACAACATCTCTCCTTTGCTGTGTATGTGACTATGGAGCTGTTTGGTGATGTCGTCTATTACGGCCTTCATAGAAGCAACAGGAGATTGTTGCATCCATCTTGAACCCTCAGAACTACAGTGCTATGATGTCACTCACTTCCACAGGCCTTGCAGAGTGTAAACAACAACAACCCAGCTTTGTTGTGTATGTAACCATAGGGATTTGTGATGTCACCTAGAACCTTCACAGCAGCGACAGCTTTATGAGGAGCATCAGCACTGCTCTGCCTGAGCAGAACCATCACCGCCATAGGTTGTCAAATAACCCGGATTTAACCCACACAGGTAAGTCCAATGGGGTGCAGGCATGTCCTCTATGCTTACAGCTTCCCGTGGGTGTTGGTTTGATACCGTTTGGGGACAGCCAAGGAGGCATCTGCAGGCAACAAAGGTAGGTGTGTGCTTGTGTGTGTGTTTCCTATGCACATCCTAAGCCCAGTGTCACATGCAAGTAGGAGGAGTAAGAAGGGTTCCTGGCAAATCCGGGTTATGGATTGCATTTAAAAAGGCCCCGTGGGAGTGCAATGGGCCCCTGTCTTGCTGCTTAGCAATAATGGTATGGGTTTAGGTTCTGCTGTGTGTACTGGTGGTTGACTGCCCCCCAGCCCAGAGTGTGCATGGAAAATTGTCTGGCAGCCTCCCTGACAGCAAGCAGTGATAGTGCCCATGAAGGGGACCTTGTTGGGCCCGCCCCTTTCACGGTTATCGCTTCTCGGCCTTTTGGCTAAGATCAAGTGTAGTATCTGTTCTTATCAGTTTAATATCTGATACGTCCCCTATCTGGGGACCATATATTAAATGGATTTTTGAGAACGGGGGCCGATTTCGAAGCTTGCTTCCGTCGCCCTATGCATTGACCCGATATGGCAGTATCTTCGGGTACAGTGCACCACCCCCTTACAGGGTTAAAAAGAAAGATTCCTACTTTCATTGCTACCTGCTTGCTGGCTAGCCAGCTAGCCAGCCCTGTGGGCCTTGCTGCTGCTGCAGCCAAAAAACAAAAGGTGGTGCTGCTGCTGCTTCTGCTGCTTCTGCTTCTGCTTGTGTCTGGCCCCTGTTGGAGCGTCCAGGCACAGGACTTCTGCTGCTGCTGACTAAATGGCCTCCTTAATTGGATCATTTGAGTAGCCAGCACACCTGTGCAGGTAGGGCATGACATGATAGGCAGCTGCCTTGATAGCGGGTGGGTGCTGAATGTTCCTAATTGACAAAATAAGATTAATGCTTATGAAGAAATATAAAATCTCATCCCTTCCCCAATATCGCGCCACACCCCTACCCCTTAATTCCCTGGTTGAACTTGATGGACATATGTCTTTTTTCGACCGTACTAACTATGTAACTATGTAACATAACATGGGGGGGGGGGGGGGTCTCCTGGCTGTTCACACAGGTGTATCATTGCTGTACATTGACCATGCATTGCTTCTGTGGTATTGCAAAGGCAAAGACAAATGCTTCCAGCCATCCATTGCACTAATGGATTGGTCATCAGCTGGCTGTCTATGTCCCGCATCAATATAGACCAAAGTACAGAGGGTTAGGCTATGCTATTGTGCACCTACCTGATGCATCAGAAGGTGCGAGGCCCTTGCTAAATTCTGTGCACAGACTTTGAGATCTATGCTTTAGACTGTATCTAAACCTGCTCCAACATGGACTGACATTCTGGCCTACTTTCAGCCGATGCGACTTGTCTGTCGCTGAACAGTCGCTTTTTATGTATTCAGCACCTATGTATAATGTTGTAAAAATGCTCTAGAAGCTAAAGTCGCAGAAATGTCACACATATTTGGCCTGCAACTTTCTGTGCGACAAATTCAGACAGGAAAAATCAGTATAAATCCTTAGAAAATTATCCCCCAGTGTCTCCATCTGCTGGCGGTATTGAATAAGCATTGCTGCACTGATGGGGTATGCATTAGACGAAAAAAAAGAAGAAAAAGAAGACTAATACGCCCAGAAAAGAGGCGAAAAGGAGAAAAACGTAAAAAAACGTGAAAAAAAAGTAAGAGGAAGAGAAGGGAAAAAAAGGTGGAAATGGGTTTAAAAGTGATTTCGGCGGAGAAATATATATATATATATATATATATATATATATATATATATATATGCGCACACACACACATAGATATAAACGTATTCTCCGTTGAGATATTGCAGCCGCTGCTGTGTCCAGGCCCAGGAGCCTTAGCACTGTGCTGTGATGTCACTCAATACCACTGACATCACTAGGTGTAAACAACATCTCTCCTTTGCTGTGTATGTGACTATGGAGCTGTTTGGTGATGTCGTCTATTACGGCCTTCATAGAAGCAACAGGAGATTGTTGCATCCATCTTGAACCCTCAGAACTACAGTGCTATGATGTCACTCACTTCCACAGGCCTTGCAGAGTGTAAACAACAACAACCCAGCTTTGTTGTGTATGTAACCATAGGGATTTGTGATGTCACCTAGAACCTTCACAGCAGCGACAGCTTTATGAGGAGCATCAGCACTGCTCTGCCTGAGCAGAACCATCACCGCCATAGGTTGTCAAATAACCCGGATTTAACCCACACAGGTAAGTCCAATGGGGTGCAGGCATGTCCTCTATGCTTACAGCTTCCCGTGGGTGTTGGTTTGATACCGTTTGGGGACAGCCAAGGAGGCATCTGCAGGCAACAAAGGTAGGTGTGTGCTTGTGTGTGTGTTTCCTATGCAGATCCTAAGCCCAGTGTCACATGCAAGTAGGAGGAGTAAGAAGGGTTCCTGGCAAATCCGGGTTATGGATTGCATTTAAAAAGGCCCCGTGGGAGTGCAATGGGCCCCTGTCTTGCTGCTTAGCAATAATGGTATGGGTTTAGGTTCTGCTGTGTGTACTGGTGGTTGACTGCCCCCCAGCCCAGAGTGTGCATGGAAAATTGTCTGGCAGCCTCCCTGACAGCAAGCAGTGATAGTGCCCATGAAGGGGACCTTGTTGGGCCCGCCCCTTTCACGGTTATCGCTTCTCGGCCTTTTGGCTAAGATCAAGTGTAGTATCTGTTCTTATCAGTTTAATATCTGATACGTCCCCTATCTGGGGACCATATATTAAATGGATTTTTGAGAACGGGGGCCGATTTCGAAGCTTGCTTCCGTCGCCCTATGCATTGACCCGATATGGCAGTATCTTCGGGTACAGTGCACCACCCCCTTACAGGGTTAAAAAGAAAGATTCCTACTTTCATTGCTACCTGCTTGCTGGCTAGCCAGCTAGCCAGCCCTGTGGGCCTTGCTGCTGCTGCAGCCAAAAAACAAAAGGTGGTGCTGCTGCTGCTTCTGCTGCTTCTGCTTCTGCTTGTGTCTGGCCCCTGTTGGAGCGTCCAGGCACAGGACTTCTGCTGCTGCTGACTAAATGGCCTCCTTAATTGGATCATTTGAGTAGCCAGCACACCTGTGCAGGTAGGGCATGACATGATAGGCAGCTGCCTTGATAGCGGGTGGGTGCTGAATGTTCCTAATTGACAAAATAAGATTAATGCTTATGAAGAAATATAAAATCTCATCCCTTCCCCAATATCGCGCCACACCCCTACCCCTTAATTCCCTGGTTGAACTTGATGGACATATGTCTTTTTTCGACCGTACTAACTATGTAACTATGTAACATAACATGGGGGGGGGGTCTCCTGGCTGTTCACACAGGTGTGTCATTGCTGTACATTGACCATGCATTGCTTCTGTGGTATTGCAAAGGCAAAGACAAATGCTTCCAGCCATCCATTGCACTAATGGATTGGTCATCAGCTGGCTGTCTATGTCCCGCATCAATATAGACCAAAGTACAGAGGGTTAGGCTATGCTATTGTGCACCTACCTGATGCATCAGAAGGTGCGAGGCCCTTGCTAAATTCTGTGCACAGACTTTGAGATCTATGCTTTAGACTGTATCTAAACCTGCTCCAACATGGACTGACATTCTGGCCTACTTTCAGCCGATGCGACTTGTCTGTCGCTGAACAGTCGCTTTTTATGTATTCAGCACCTATGTATAATGTTGTAAAAATGCTCTAGAAGCTAAAGTCGCAGAAATGTCACACATATTTGGCCTGCAACTTTCTGTGCGACAAATTCAGACAGGAAAAATCAGTATAAATCCTTAGAAAATTATCCCCCAGTGTCTCCATCTGCTGGCGGTATTGAATAAGCATTGCTGCACTGATGGGGTATGCATTAGACGAAAAAAAAGAAGAAAAAGAAGAATAATACGCCCAGAAAAGAGGCGAAAAGGAGAAAAACGTAAAAAAACGTGAAAAAAAAGTAAGAGGAAGAGAAGGGAAAAAAAGGTGGAAATGGGTTTAAAAGTGATTTCGGCGGAGAAATATATATATATATATATATATATATATATATATATATATATATATATGCGCACACACACACATAGATATAAACGTATTCTCCGTTGAGATATTGCAGCCGCTGCTGTGTCCAGGCCCAGGAGCCTTAGCACTGTGCTGTGATGTCACTCAATACCACTGACATCACTAGGTGTAAACAACATCTCTCCTTTGCTGTGTATGTGACTATGGAGCTGTTTGGTGATGTCGTCTATTACGGCCTTCATAGAAGCAACAGGAGATTGTTGCATCCATCTTGAACCCTCAGAACTACAGTGCTATGATGTCACTCACTTCCACAGGCCTTGCAGAGTGTAAACAACAACAACCCAGCTTTGTTGTGTATGTAACCATAGGGATTTGTGATGTCACCTAGAACCTTCACAGCAGCGACAGCTTTATGAGGAGCATCAGCACTGCTCTGCCTGAGCAGAACCATCACCGCCATAGGTTGTCAAATAACCCGGATTTAACCCACACAGGTAAGTCCAATGGGGTGCAGGCATGTCCTCTATGCTTACAGCTTCCCGTGGGTGTTGGTTTGATACCGTTTGGGGACAGCCAAGGAGGCATCTGCAGGCAACAAAGGTAGGTGTGTGCTTGTGTGTGTGTTTCCTATGCAGATCCTAAGCCCAGTGTCACATGCAAGTAGGAGGAGTAAGAAGGGTTCCTGGCAAATCCGGGTTATGGATTGCATTTAAAAAGGCCCCGTGGGAGTGCAATGGGCCCCTGTCTTGCTGCTTAGCAATAATGGTATGGGTTTAGGTTCTGCTGTGTGTACTGGTGGTTGACTGCCCCCCAGCCCAGAGTGTGCATGGAAAATTGTCTGGCAGCCTCCCTGACAGCAAGCAGTGATAGTGCCCATGAAGGGGACCTTGTTGGGCCCGCCCCTTTCACGGTTATCGCTTCTCGGCCTTTTGGCTAAGATCAAGTGTAGTATCTGTTCTTATCAGTTTAATATCTGATACGTCCCCTATCTGGGGACCATATATTAAATGGATTTTTGAGAACGGGGGCCGATTTCGAAGCTTGCTTCCGTCGCCCTATGCATTGACCCGATATGGCAGTATCTTCGGGTACAGTGCACCACCCCCTTACAGGGTTAAAAAGAAAGATTCCTACTTTCATTGCTACCTGCTTGCTGGCTAGCCAGCTAGCCAGCCCTGTGGGCCTTGCTGCTGCTGCAGCCAAAAAACAAAAGGTGGTGCTGCTGCTGCTTCTGCTGCTTCTGCTTCTGCTTGTGTCTGGCCCCTGTTGGAGCGTCCAGGCACAGGACTTCTGCTGCTGCTGACTAAATGGCCTCCTTAATTGGATCATTTGAGTAGCCAGCACACCTGTGCAGGTAGGGCATGACATGATAGGCAGCTGCCTTGATAGCGGGTGGGTGCTGAATGTTCCTAATTGACAAAATAAGATTAATGCTTATGAAGAAATATAAAATCTCATCCCTTCCCCAATATCGCGCCACACCCCTACCCCTTAATTCCCTGGTTGAACTTGATGGACATATGTCTTTTTTCGACCGTACTAACTATGTAACTATGTAACATAACATGGGGGGGGGGGTCCCCCTGGCTGTTCACACAGGTGTGTCATTGCTGTACATTGACCATGCATTGCTTCTGTGGTATTGCAAAGGCAAAGACAAATGCTTCCAGCCATCCATTGCACTAATGGATTGGTCATCAGCTGGCTGTCTATGTCCCGCATCAATATAGACCAAAGTACAGAGGGTTAGGCTATGCTATTGTGCACCTACCTGATGCATCAGAAGGTGCGAGGCCCTTGCTAAATTCTGTGCACAGACTTTGAGATCTATGCTTTAGACTGTATCTAAACCTGCTCCAACATGGACTGACATTCTGGCCTACTTTCAGCCGATGCGACTTGTCTGTCGCTGAACAGTCGCTTTTTATGTATTCAGCACCTATGTATAATGTGTAAAAAATGCTCTAGAAGCTAAAGTCGCAGAAATGTCACACATATTTGGCCTGCAACTTTCTGTGCGACAAATTCAGACAGGAAAAATCAGTATAAATCCTTAGAAAATTATCCCCCAGTGTCTCCATCTGCTGGCGGTATTGAATAAGCATTGCTGCACTGATGGGGTATGCATTAGACGAAAAAAAAGAAGAAAAAGAAGAATAATACGCCCAGAAAAGAGGCGAAAAGGAGAAAAACGTAAAAAACGTGAAAAAAAAGTAAGAGGAAGAAAAGGGAAAAAAAGGTGGAAATGGGTTTAAAAGTGATTTCGGCGGAGAATTATATATATATATATATATATATAATATATATATATATATGCGCACACACACACATAGATATAAACGTATTCTCCGTTGAGATATTGCAGCCGCTGCTGTGTCCAGGCCCAGGAGCCTTAGCACTGTGCTGTGATGTCACTCAATACCACTGACATCACTAGGTGTAAACAACATCTCTCCTTTGCTGTGTATGTGACTATGGAGCTGTTTGGTGATGTCGTCTATTGCGGCCTTCATAGAAGCAACAGGAGATTGTTGCATCCATCTTGAACCCTCAGAACTACAGTGCTATGATGTCACTCACTTCCACAGGCCTTGCAGAGTGTAAACAACAACAACCCAGCTTTGTTGTGTATGTAACCATAGGGATTTGTGATGTCACCTAGAACCTTCACAGCAGCGACAGCTTTATGAGGAGCATCAGCACTGCTCTGCCTGAGCAGAACCATCACCGCCATAGGTTGTCAAATAACCCGGATTTAACCCACACAGGTAAGTCCAATGGGGTGCAGGCATGTCCTCTATGCTTACAGCTTCCCGTGGGTGTTGGTTTGATACCGTTTGGGGACAGCCAAGGAGGCATCTGCAGGCAACAAAGGTAGGTGTGTGCTTGTGTGTGTGTTTCCTATGCAGATCCTAAGCCCAGTGTCACATGCAAGTAGGAGGAGTAAGAAGGGTTCCTGGCAAATCCGGGTTATGGATTGCATTTAAAAAGGCCCCGTGGAGTGCAATGGGCCCCCTGTCTTGCTGCTTAGCAATAATGGTATGGGTTTAGGTTCTGCTGTGTGTACTGGTGGTTGACTGCCCCCCAGCCCAGAGTGTGCATGGAAAATTGTCTGGCAGCCTCCCTGACAGCAAGCAGTGATAGTGCCCATGAAGGGGACCTTGTTGGGCCCCGCCCCTTTCACGGTTATCGCTTCTCGGCCTTTTGGCTAAGATCAAGTGTAGTATCTGTTCTTATCAGTTTAATATCTGATACGTCCCCTATCTGGGGACCATATATTAAATGGATTTTTGAGAACGGGGGCCGATTTCGAAGCTTGCTTCCGTCGCCCTATGCATTGACCCGATATGGCAGTATCTTCGGTACAGTGCACCACCCCCTTACAGGGTTAAAAAGAAAGATTCCTACTTTCATTGCTACCTGCTTGCTGGCTAGCCAGCTAGCCAGCCCTGTGGGCCTTGCTGCTGCTGCAGCCAAAAAACAAAAGGTGGTGCTGCTGCTGCTTCTGCTGCTTCTGCTTCTGCTTGTGTCTGGCCCCTGTTGGAGCGTCCAGGCACAGGACTTCTGCTGCTGCTGACTAAATGGCCTCCTTAATTGGATCATTTGAGTAGCCAGCACACCTGTGCAGGTAGGGCATGACATGATAGGCAGCTGCCTTGATAGCGGGTGGGTGCTGAATGTTCCTAATTGACAAAATAAGATTAATGCCTTATGAAGAAATATAAAATCTCATCCCTTCCCCAATATCGCGCCACACCCCTACCCCTTAATTCCCTGGTTGAACTTGATGGACATATGTCTTTTTTCGACCGTACTAACTATGTAACTATGTAACATAACATGGGGGGGGGGGTCTCCTGGCTGTTCACACAGGTGTGTCATTGCTGTACATTGACCATGCATTGCTTCTGTGGTATTTGCAAAGGCAAAGACAAATGCTTCCAGCCATCCATTGCACTAATGGATTGGTCATCAGCTGGCTGTCTATGTCCCGCATCAATATAGACCAAAGTACAGAGGGTTAGGCTATGCTATTGTGCACCTACCTGATGCATCAGAAGGTGCGAGGCCCCTTGCTAAATTCTGTGCACAGACTTTGAGATCTATGCTTTAGACTGTATCTAAACCTGCTCCAACATGGACTGACATTCTGGCCTACTTTCAGCCGATGCGACTTGTCTGTCGCTGAACAGTCGCTTTTTATGTATTCAGCACCTATGTATAATGTTGTAAAAATGCTCTAGAAGCTAAAGTCGCAGAAATGTCACACATATTTGGCCTGCAACTTTCTGTGCGACAAATTCAGACAGGAAAAATCAGTATAAATCCTTAGAAAATTATCCCCCAGTGTCTCCATCTGCTGGCGTATTGAATAAGCATTGCTGCACTGATGGGGTATGCATTAGACGAAAAAAAAGAAGAAAAAGAAGAATAATACGCCCAGAAAAGAGGCAAAAAGGAGAAAAACGTAAAAAAACGTGAAAAAAAAGTAAGAGGAAGAGAAGGGAAAAAAAGGTGGAAATGGTTTAAAAGTGATTTCGGCGGAGAATTATATATATATATATATATATATATATATATATATATATGCGCACACACACACATAGATATAAAACGTATTCTCCGTTGAGATATTGCAGCCGCTGCTGTGTCCAGGCCCCAGGAGCCTTAGCACTGTGCTGTGATGTCACTCAATACCACTGACATCACTAGGTGTAAACAACATCTCTCCTTTGCTGTGTATGTGACTATGGAGCTGTTTGGTGATGTCGTCTATTACGGCCTTCATAGAAGCAACAGGAGATTGTTGCATCCATCTTGAACCCTCAGAACTACAGTGCTATGATGTCACTCACTTCCACAGGCCTTGCAGAGTGTAAACAACAACAACCCAGCTTTGTTGTGTATGTAACCATAGGGATTTGTGATGTCACCTAGAACCTTCACAGCAGCGACAGCTTTATGAGGAGCATCAGCACTGCTCTGCCTGAGCAGAACCATCACCGCCATAGGTTGTCAAATAACCCGGATTTAACCCACACAGGTAAGTCCAATGGGGTGCAGGCATGTCCTCTATGCTTACAGCTTCCCGTGGGTGTTGGTTTGATACCGTTTGGGGGACAGCCAAGGAGGCATCTGCAGGCAACAAAGGTAGGTGTGTGCTTGTGTGTGTGTTTCCTATGCAGATCCTAAGCCCAGTGTCACATGCAAGTAGGAGGAGTAAGAAGGGTTCCTGGCAAATCCGGGTTATGGATTGCATTTAAAAAGGCCCCGTGGGAGTGCAATGGGCCCCTGTCTTGCTGCTTAGCAATAATGGTATGGGTTTAGGTTCTGCTGTGTGTACTGGTGGTTGACTGCCCCCCAGCCCAGAGTGTGCATGGAAAATTGTCTGGCAGCCTCCCTGACAGCAAGCAGTGATAGTGCCCATGAAGGGGACCTTGTTGGGCCCGCCCCTTTCACGGTTATCGCTTCTCGGCCTTTTGGCTAAGATCAAGTGTAGTATCTGTTCTTATCAGTTTAATATCTGATACGTCCCCTATCTGGGGACCATATATTAAATGGATTTTTGAGAACGGGGGCCGATTTCGAAGCTTGCTTCCGTCGCCCTATGCATTGACCCGATATGGCAGTATCTTCGGGTACAGTGCACCACCCCCTTACAGGGTTAAAAAGAAAGATTCCTACTTTCATTGCTACCTGCTTGCTGGCTAGCCAGCTAGCCAGCCCTGTGGGCCTTGCTGCTGCTGCAGCCAAAAAACAAAAGGTGGTGCTGCTGCTGCTTCTGCTGCTTCTGCTTCTGCTTGTGTCTGGCCCCTGTTGGAGCGTCCAGGCACAGGACTTCTGCTGCTGCTGACTAAATGGCCTCCTTAATTGGATCATTTGAGTAGCCAGCACACCTGTGCAGGTAGGGCATGACATGATAGGCAGCTGCCTTGATAGCGGGTGGGTGCTGAATGTTCCTAATTGACAAAATAAGATTAATGCTTATGAAGAAATATAAAATCTCATCCCTTCCCCAATATCGCGCCACACCCCTACCCCTTAATTCCCTGGTTGAACTTGATGGACATATGTCTTTTTTCGACCGTACTAACTATGTAACTATGTAACATAACATGGGGGGGGGGGTCTCCTGGCTGTTCACACAGGTGTGTCATTGCTGTACATTGACCATGCATTGCTTCTGTGGTATTGCAAAGGCAAAGACAAATGCTTCCAGCCATCCATTGCACTAATGGATTGGTCATCAGCTGGCTGTCTATGTCCCGCATCAATATAGACCAAAGTACAGAGGGTTAGGCTATGCTATTGTGCACCTACCTGATGCATCAGAAGGTGCGAGGCCCTTGCTAAATTCTGTGCACAGACTTTGAGATCTATGCTTTAGACTGTATCTAAACCTGCTCCAACATGGACTGACATTCTGGCCTACTTTCAGCCGATGCGACTTGTCTGTCGCTGAACAGTCGCTTTTTATGTATTCAGCACCTATGTATAATGTTGTAAAAATGCTCTAGAAGCTAAAGTCGCAGAAATGTCACACATATTTGGCCTGCAACTTTCTGTGCGACAAATTCAGACAGGAAAAATCAGTATAAATCCTTAGAAAATTATCCCCCAGTGTCTCCATCTGCTGGCGGTATTGAATAAGCATTGCTGCACTGATGGGGTATGCATTAGACGAAAAAAAAGAAGAAAAAGAAGAATAATACGCCCAGAAAAGAGGCGAAAAGGAGAAAAACGTAAAAAAACGTGAAAAAAAAGTAAGAGGAAGAGAAGGGAAAAAAAGGTGGAAATGGGTTTAAAAGTGATTTCGGCGGAGAAATATATATATATATATATATATATATATATATATATATATATATATGCGCACACACACACATAGATATAAACGTATTCTCCGTTGAGATATTGCAGCCGCTGCTGTGTCCAGGCCCAGGAGCCTTAGCACTGTGCTGTGATGTCACTCAATACCACTGACATCACTAGGTGTAAACAACATCTCTCCTTTGCTGTGTATGTGACTATGGAGCTGTTTGGTGATGTCGTCTATTACGGCCTTCATAGAAGCAACAGGAGATTGTTGCATCCATCTTGAACCCTCAGAACTACAGTGCTATGATGTCACTCACTTCCACAGGCCTTGCAGAGTGTAAACAACAACAACCCAGCTTTGTTGTGTATGTAACCATAGGGATTTGTGATGTCACCTAGAACCTTCACAGCAGCGACAGCTTTATGAGGAGCATCAGCACTGCTCTGCCTGAGCAGAACCATCACCGCCATAGGTTGTCAAATAACCCGGATTTAACCCACACAGGTAAGTCCAATGGGGTGCAGGCATGTCCTCTATGCTTACAGCTTCCCGTGGGTGTTGGTTTGATACCGTTTGGGGACAGCCAAGGAGGCATCTGCAGGCAACAAAGGTAGGTGTGTGCTTGTGTGTGTGTTTCCTATGCAGATCCTAAGCCCAGTGTCACATGCAAGTAGGAGGAGTAAGAAGGGTTCCTGGCAAATCCGGGTTATGGATTGCATTTAAAAAGGCCCCGTGGGAGTGCAATGGGCCCCTGTCTTGCTGCTTAGCAATAATGGTATGGGTTTAGGTTCTGCTGTGTGTACTGGTGGTTGACTGCCCCCCAGCCCAGAGTGTGCATGGAAAATTGTCTGGCAGCCTCCCTGACAGCAAGCAGTGATAGTGCCCATGAAGGGGACCTTGTTGGGCCCGCCCCTTTCACGGTTATCGCTTCTCGGCCTTTTGGCTAAGATCAAGTGTAGTATCTGTTCTTATCAGTTTAATATCTGATACGTCCCCTATCTGGGGACCATATATTAAATGGATTTTTGAGAACGGGGGCCGATTTCGAAGCTTGCTTCCGTCGCCCTATGCATTGACCCGATATGGCAGTATCTTCGGGTACAGTGCACCACCCCCTTACAGGGTTAAAAAGAAAGATTCCTACTTTCATTGCTACCTGCTTGCTGGCTAGCCAGCTAGCCAGCCCTGTGGGCCTTGCTGCTGCTGCAGCCAAAAAACAAAAGGTGGTGCTGCTGCTGCTTCTGCTGCTTCTGCTTCTGCTTGTGTCTGGCCCCTGTTGGAGCGTCCAGGCACAGGACTTCTGCTGCTGCTGACTAAATGGCCTCCTTAATTGGATCATTTGAGTAGCCAGCACACCTGTGCAGGTAGGGCATGACATGATAGGCAGCTGCCTTGATAGCGGGTGGGTGCTGAATGTTCCTAATTGACAAAATAAGATTAATGCTTATGAAGAAATATAAAATCTCATCCCTTCCCCAATATCGCGCCACACCCCTACCCCTTAATTCCCTGGTTGAACTTGATGGACATATGTCTTTTTTCGACCGTACTAACTATGTAACTATGTAACATAACATGGGGGGGGGGGTCCCCTGGCTGTTCACACAGGTGTGTCATTGCTGTACATTGACCATGCATTGCTTCTGTGGTATTGCAAAGGCAAAGACAAATGCTTCCAGCCATCCATTGCACTAATGGATTGGTCATCAGCTGGCTGTCTATGTCCCGCATCAATATAGACCAAAGTACAGAGGGTTAGGCTATGCTATTGTGCACCTACCTGATGCATCAGAAGGTGCGAGGCCCTTGCTAAATTCTGTGCACAGACTTTGAGATCTATGCTTTAGACTGTATCTAAACCTGCTCCAACATGGACTGACATTCTGGCCTACTTTCAGCCGATGCGACTTGTCTGTCGCTGAACAGTCGCTTTTTATGTATTCAGCACCTATGTATAATGTTGTAAAAATGCTCTAGAAGCTAAAGTCGCAGAAATGTCACACATATTTGGCCTGCAACTTTCTGTGCGACAAATTCAGACAGGAAAAATCAGTATAAATCCTTAGAAAATTATCCCCCAGTGTCTCCATCTGCTGGCGGTATTGAATAAGCATTGCTGCACTGATGGGGTATGCATTAGACGAAAAAAAAGAAGAAAAAGAAGAATAATACGCCCAGAAAAGAGGCGAAAAGGAGAAAAACGTAAAAAACGTGAAAAAAAAGTAAGAGGAAGAAAAGGGAAAAAAAGGTGGAAATGGGTTTAAAAGTGATTTCGGCGGAGAAATATATATATATATATATATATATATATATATATATATATATATGCGCACACACACACATAGATATAAACGTATTCTCCGTTGAGATATTGCAGCCGCTGCTGTGTCCAGGCCCAGGAGCCTTAGCACTGTGCTGTGATGTCACTCAATACCACTGACATCACTAGGTGTAAACAACATCTCTCCTTTGCTGTGTATGTGACTATGGAGCTGTTTGGTGATGTCGTCTATTACGGCCTTCATAGAAGCAACAGGAGATTGTTGCATCCATCTTGAACCCTCAGAACTACAGTGCTATGATGTCACTCACTTCCACAGGCCTTGCAGAGTGTAAACAACAACAACCCAGCTTTGTTGTGTATGTAACCATAGGGATTTGTGATGTCACCTAGAACCTTCACAGCAGCGACAGCTTTATGAGGAGCATCAGCACTGCTCTGCCTGAGCAGAACCATCACCGCCATAGGTTGTCAAATAACCCGGATTTAACCCACACAGGTAAGTCCAATGGGGTGCAGGCATGTCCTCTATGCTTACAGCTTCCCGTGGGTGTTGGTTTGATACCGTTTGGGGACAGCCAAGGAGGCATCTGCAGGCAACAAAGGTAGGTGTGTGCTTGTGTGTGTGTTTCCTATGCAGATCCTAAGCCCAGTGTCACATGCAAGTAGGAGGAGTAAGAAGGGTTCCTGGCAAATCCGGGTTATGGATTGCATTTAAAAAGGCCCCGTGGGAGTGCAATGGGCCCCTGTCTTGCTGCTTAGCAATAATGGTATGGGTTTAGGTTCTGCTGTGTGTACTGGTGGTTGACTGCCCCCCAGCCCAGAGTGTGCATGGAAAATTGTCTGGCAGCCTCCCTGACAGCAAGCAGTGATAGTGCCCATGAAGGGGACCTTGTTGGGCCCGCCCCTTTCACGGTTATCGCTTCTCGGCCTTTTGGCTAAGATCAAGTGTAGTATCTGTTCTTATCAGTTTAATATCTGATACGTCCCCTATCTGGGGACCATATATTAAATGGATTTTTGAGAACGGGGGCCGATTTCGAAGCTTGCTTCCGTCGCCCTATGCATTGACCCGATATGGCAGTATCTTCGGGTACAGTGCACCACCCCCTTACAGGGTTAAAAAGAAAGATTCCTACTTTCATTGCTACCTGCTTGCTGGCTAGCCAGCTAGCCAGCCCTGTGGGCCTTGCTGCTGCTGCAGCCAAAAAACAAAAGGTGGTGCTGCTGCTGCTTCTGCTGCTTCTGCTTCTGCTTGTGTCTGGCCCCTGTTGGAGCGTCCAGGCACAGGACTTCTGCTGCTGCTGACTAAATGGCCTCCTTAATTGGATCATTTGAGTAGCCAGCACACCTGTGCAGGTAGGGCATGACATGATAGGCAGCTGCCTTGATAGCGGGTGGGTGCTGAATGTTCCTAATTGACAAAATAAGATTAATGCTTATGAAGAAATATAAAATCTCATCCCTTCCCCAATATCGCGCCACACCCCTACCCCTTAATTCCCTGGTTGAACTTGATGGACATATGTCTTTTTTCGACCGTACTAACTATGTAACTATGTAACATAACATGGGGGGGGGGGGGTCTCCTGGCTGTTCACACAGGTGTGTCATTGCTGTACATTGACCATGCATTGCTTCTGTGGTATTGCAAAGGCAAAGACAAATGCTTCCAGCCATCCATTGCACTAATGGATTGGTCATCAGCTGGCTGTCTATGTCCCGCATCAATATAGACCAAAGTACAGAGGGTTAGGCTATGCTATTGTGCACCTACCTGATGCATCAGAAGGTGCGAGGCCCTTGCTAAATTCTGTGCACAGACTTTGAGATCTATGCTTTAGACTGTATCTAAACCTGCTCCAACATGGACTGACATTCTGGCCTACTTTCAGCCGATGCGACTTGTCTGTCGCTGAACAGTCGCTTTTTATGTATTCAGCACCTATGTATAATGTTGTAAAAATGCTCTAGAAGCTAAAGTCGCAGAAATGTCACACATATTTGGCCTGCAACTTTCTGTGCGACAAATTCAGACAGGAAAAATCAGTATAAATCCTTAGAAAATTATCCCCCAGTGTCTCCATCTGCTGGCGGTATTGAATAAGCATTGCTGCACTGATGGGGTATGCATTAGACGAAAAAAAAGAAGAAAAAGAAGAATAATACGCCCAGAAAAGAGGCAAAAAGGAGAAAAACGTAAAAAAACGTGAAAAAAAAGTAAGAGGAAGAGAAGGGAAAAAAAGGTGGAAATGGGTTTAAAAGTGATTTCGGCGGAGAAATATATATATATATATATATATATATATATATATATATATGCGCACACACACACATAGATATAAACGTATTCTCCGTTGAGATATTGCAGCCGCTGCTGTGTCCAGGCCCAGGAGCCTTAGCACTGTGCTGTGATGTCACTCAATACCACTGACATCACTAGGTGTAAACAACATCTCTCCTTTGCTGTGTATGTGACTATGGAGCTGTTTGGTGATGTCGTCTATTACGGCCTTCATAGAAGCAACAGGAGATTGTTGCATCCATCTTGAACCCTCAGAACTACAGTGCTATGATGTCACTCACTTCCACAGGCCTTGCAGAGTGTAAACAACAACAACCCAGCTTTGTTGTGTATGTAACCATAGGGATTTGTGATGTCACCTAGAACCTTCACAGCAGCGACAGCTTTATGAGGAGCATCAGCACTGCTCTGCCTGAGCAGAACCATCACCGCCATAGGTTGTCAAATAACCCGGATTTAACCCACACAGGTAAGTCCAATGGGGTGCAGGCATGTCCTCTATGCTTACAGCTTCCCGTGGGTGTTGGTTTGATACCGTTTGGGGACAGCCAAGGAGGCATCTGCAGGCAACAAAGGTAGGTGTGTGCTTGTGTGTGTGTTTCCTATGCAGATCCTAAGCCCAGTGTCACATGCAAGTAGGAGGAGTAAGAAGGGTTCCTGGCAAATCCGGGTTATGGATTGCATTTAAAAAGGCCCCGTGGGAGTGCAATGGGCCCCTGTCTTGCTGCTTAGCAATAATGGTATGGGTTTAGGTTCTGCTGTGTGTACTGGTGGTTGACTGCCCCCCAGCCCAGAGTGTGCATGGAAAATTGTCTGGCAGCCTCCCTGACAGCAAGCAGTGATAGTGCCCATGAAGGGGACCTTGTTGGGCCCGCCCCTTTCACGGTTATCGCTTCTCGGCCTTTTGGCTAAGATCAAGTGTAGTATCTGTTCTTATCAGTTTAATATCTGATACGTCCCCTATCTGGGGACCATATATTAAATGGATTTTTGAGAACGGGGGCCGATTTCGAAGCTTGCTTCCGTCGCCCTATGCATTGACCCGATATGGCAGTATCTTCGGGTACAGTGCACCACCCCCTTACAGGGTTAAAAAGAAAGATTCCTACTTTCATTGCTACCTGCTTGCTGGCTAGCCAGCTAGCCAGCCCTGTGGGCCTTGCTGCTGCTGCAGCCAAAAAACAAAAGGTGGTGCTGCTGCTGCTTCTGCTGCTTCTGCTTCTGCTTGTGTCTGGCCCCTGTTGGAGCGTCCAGGCACAGGACTTCTGCTGCTGCTGACTAAATGGCCTCCTTAATTGGATCATTTGAGTAGCCAGCACACCTGTGCAGGTAGGGCATGACATGATAGGCAGCTGCCTTGATAGCGGGTGGGTGCTGAATGTTCCTAATTGACAAAATAAGATTAATGCTTATGAAGAAATATAAAATCTCATCCCTTCCCCAATATCGCGCCACACCCCTACCCCTTAATTCCCTGGTTGAACTTGATGGACATATGTCTTTTTTCGACCGTACTAACTATGTAACTATGTAACATAACATGGGGGTGGGGGGGTCTCCTGGCTGTTCACACAGGTGTGTCATTGCTGTACATTGACCATGCATTGCTTCTGTGGTATTGCAAAGGCAAAGACAAATGCTTCCAGCCATCCATTGCACTAATGGATTGGTCATCAGCTGGCTGTCTATGTCCCGCATCAATATAGACCAAAGTACAGAGGGTTAGGCTATGCTATTGTGCACCTACCTGATGCATCAGAAGGTGCGAGGCCCTTGCTAAATTCTGTGCACAGACTTTGAGATCTATGCTTTAGACTGTATCTAAACCTGCTCCAACATGGACTGACATTCTGGCCTACTTTCAGCCGATGCGACTTGTCTGTCGCTGAACAGTCGCTTTTTATGTATTCAGCACCTATGTATAATGTTGTAAAAATGCTCTAGAAGCTAAAGTCGCAGAAATGTCACACATATTTGGCCTGCAACTTTCTGTGCGACAAATTCAGACAGGAAAAATCAGTATAAATCCTTAGAAAATTATCCCCCAGTGTCTCCATCTGCTGGCGGTATTGAATAAGCATTGCTGCACTGATGGGGTATGCATTAGACGAAAAAAAAGAAGAAAAAGAAGAATAATACGCCCAGAAAAGAGGCGAAAAGGAGAAAAACGTAAAAAAACGTGAAAAAAAAGTAAGAGGAAGAGAAGGGAAAAAAAGGTGGAAATGGGTTTAAAAGTGATTTCGGCGGAGAAATATATATATATATATATATATATATATATATATATATATATATGCGCACACACACACATAGATATAAACGTATTCTCCGTTGAGATATTGCAGCCGCTGCTGTGTCCAGGCCCAGGAGCCTTAGCACTGTGCTGTGATGTCACTCAATACCACTGACATCACTAGGTGTAAACAACATCTCTCCTTTGCTGTGTATGTGACTATGGAGCTGTTTGGTGATGTCGTCTATTACGGCCTTCATAGAAGCAACAGGAGATTGTTGCATCCATCTTGAACCCTCAGAACTACAGTGCTATGATGTCACTCACTTCCACAGGCCTTGCAGAGTGTAAACAACAACAACCCAGCTTTGTTGTGTATGTAACCATAGGGATTTGTGATGTCACCTAGAACCTTCACAGCAGCGACAGCTTTATGAGGAGCATCAGCACTGCTCTGCCTGAGCAGAACCATCACGGCCATAGGTTGTCAAATAACCCGGATTTAACCCACACAGGTAAGTCCAATGGGGTGCAGGCATGTCCTCTATGCTTACAGCTTCCCGTGGGTGTTGGTTTGATACCGTTTGGGGACAGCCAAGGAGGCATCTGCAGGCAACAAAGGTAGGTGTGTGCTTGTGTGTGTGTTTCCTATGCAGATCCTAAGCCCAGTGTCACATGCAAGTAGGAGGAGTAAGAAGGGTTCCTGGCAAATCCGGGTTATGGATTGCATTTAAAAAGGCCCCGTGGGAGTGCAATGGGCCCCTGTCTTGCTGCTTAGCAATAATGGTATGGGTTTAGGTTCTGCTGTGTGTACTGGTGGTTGACTGCCCCCCAGCCCAGAGTGTGCATGGAAAATTGTCTGGCAGCCTCCCTGACAGCAAGCAGTGATAGTGCCCATGAAGGGGACCTTGTTGGGCCCGCCCCTTTCACGGTTATCGCTTCTCGGCCTTTTGGCTAAGATCAAGTGCAGTATCTGTTCTTATCAGTTTAATATCTGATACGTCCCCTATCTGGGGACCATATATTAAATGGATTTTTGAGAACGGGGGCCGATTTCGAAGCTTGCTTCCGTCGCCCTATGCATTGACCCGATATGGCAGTATCTTCGGGTACAGTGCACCACCCCCTTACAGGGTTAAAAAGAAAGATTCCTACTTTCATTGCTACCTGCTTGCTGGCTAGCCAGCTAGCCAGCCCTGTGGGCCTTGCTGCTGCTGCAGCCAAAAAACAAAAGGTGGTGCTGCTGCTGCTTCTGCTGCTTCTGCTTCTGCTTGTGTCTGGCCCCTGTTGGAGCGTCCAGGCACAGGACTTCTGCTGCTGCTGACTAAATGGCCTCCTTAATTGGATCATTTGAGTAGCCAGCACACCTGTGCAGGTAGGGCATGACATGATAGGCAGCTGCCTTGATAGCGGGTGGGTGCTGAATGTTCCTAATTGACAAAATAAGATTAATGCTTATGAAGAAATATAAAATCTCATCCCTTCCCCAATATCGCGCCACACCCCTACCCCTTAATTCCCTGGTTGAACTTGATGGACATATGTCTTTTTTCGACCGTACTAACTATGTAACTATGTAACATAACATGGGGGGGGGGGGGGTCTCCTGGCTGTTCACACAGGTGTGTCATTGCTGTACATTGACCATGCATTGCTTCTGTGGTATTGCAAAGGCAAAGACAAATGCTTCCAGCCATCCATTGCACTAATGGATTGGTCATCAGCTGGCTGTCTATGTCCCGCATCAATATAGACCAAAGTACAGAGGGTTAGGCTATGCTATTGTGCACCTACCTGATGCATCAGAAGGTGCGAGGCCCTTGCTAAATTCTGTGCACAGACTTTGAGATCTATGCTTTAGACTGTATCTAAACCTGCTCCAACATGGACTGACATTCTGGCCTACTTTCAGCCGATGCGACTTGTCTGTCGCTGAACAGTCGCTTTTTATGTATTCAGCACCTATGTATAATGTTGTAAAAATGCTCTAGAAGCTAAAGTCGCAGAAATGTCACACATATTTGGCCTGCAACTTTCTGTGCGACAAATTCAGACAGGAAAAATCAGTATAAATCCTTAGAAAATTATCCCCCAGTGTCTCCATCTGCTGGCGGTATTGAATAAGCATTGCTGCACTGATGGGGTATGCATTAGACGAAAAAAAAGAAGAAAAAGAAGAATAATACGCCCAGAAAAGAGGCGAAAAGGAGAAAAACGTAAAAAAACGTGAAAAAAAAGTAAGAGGAAGAGAAGGGAAAAAAAGGTGGAAATGGGTTTAAAAGTGATTTCGGCGGAGAAATATATATATATATATATATATATATATATATATATATGCGCACACACACACATAGATATAAACGTATTCTCCGTTGAGATATTGCAGCCGCTGCTGTGTCCAGGCCCAGGAGCCTTAGCACTGTGCTGTGATGTCACTCAATACCACTGACATCACTAGGTGTAAACAACATCTCTCCTTTGCTGTGTATGTGACTATGGAGCTGTTTGGTGATGTCGTCTATTACGGCCTTCATAGAAGCAACAGGAGATTGTTGCATCCATCTTGAACCCTCAGAACTACAGTGCTATGATGTCACTCACTTCCACAGGCCTTGCAGAGTGTAAACAACAACAACCCAGCTTTGTTGTGTATGTAACCATAGGGATTTGTGATGTCACCTAGAACCTTCACAGCAGCGACAGCTTTATGAGGAGCATCAGCACTGCTCTGCCTGAGCAGAACCATCACCGCCATAGGTTGTCAAATAACCCGGATTTAACCCACACAGGTAAGTCCAATGGGGTGCAGGCATGTCCTCTATGCTTACAGCTTCCCGTGGGTGTTGGTTTGATACCGTTTGGGGACAGCCAAGGAGGCATCTGCAGGCAACAAAGGTAGGTGTGTGCTTGTGTGTGTGTTTCCTATGCAGATCCTAAGCCCAGTGTCACATGCAAGTAGGAGGAGTAAGAAGGGTTCCTGGCAAATCCGGGTTATGGATTGCATTTAAAAAGGCCCCGTGGGAGTGCAATGGGCCCCTGTCTTGCTGCTTAGCAATAATGGTATGGGTTTAGGTTCTGCTGTGTGTACTGGTGGTTGACTGCCCCCCAGCCCAGAGTGTGCATGGAAAATTGTCTGGCAGCCTCCCTGACAGCAAGCAGTGATAGTGCCCATGAAGGGGACCTTGTTGGGCCCGCCCCTTTCACGGTTATCGCTTCTCGGCCTTTTGGCTAAGATCAAGTGTAGTATCTGTTCTTATCAGTTTTTCATGCCGGTGTATAGTAACGCCGGTATGGGGCTGGTGGGGATGGGTGCTGCATGGAGGAGCAGGTGTACCAGGGCTTTCCGGGGCTGGTTCTGAGGAATCAGCTCGACGGCTGCCCCGATGTGACCTGTTCCCTCCGGGTCTCGCCATGAGGCTGAGAGGGTCTAGAGCCGAGGTACTTTGTGCCTCGGGGAGTGGTGACCCCGAGGTGCCGAAACTCACTGGGAGAATAGGCTCACTGAGTTGAAGCACGGGCACCATAATCTCTTCACCTTGTGGCACTCACCTCTTGATTCCCGGCCTTCTGGCTAGGATCAGAGAAATTTTTATAGATCCGGCCGGATGTCCGGGCAGTATATCTGCACACATTCACTTATTTATTTCTTTTTTTTTTGTCTCACTGTGTCACTTTTTGCGTGTTGTGTGTTCACAGGATTGGTCAGGATGCGGTAGCCCTTCTGGGTGTCCCTCCTGGCGGTCTAGGGGAGGTGTGTGTGGCCATTAGGTTCCGCACCTCCCTGCAAACACCCCGGGTACTCCTGCTTTGGCAGGGTACCTACCGTAATCGGCTCTGCGGGCAGATACCTTGGCTAACGCCAAGGGGGATGCCGGGAGCATTTGTGGTCCCCTAGTAGCTTCGGCGAAAAGGGACATCGAACCTGGAACCTCGCAGGTACCTTTTGGTCCGGAGGCGAAGGGTAAGGTTTGTTGGGGGGCCTCTCTCCTATCGGAGAAGGGCTTGCGATAGACCGCATCCTTTGTGCACGTTTTTTTTAGTGTAACACGTTTGCACTTTTTCTTGCACTTTGGGTGAATCGAAAGCACGTTCCTCGGCTTTAAAAAAAAAAAAAAAAAAAAAAAAATCTGTTCTTATCAGTTTAATATCTGATACGTCCCCTATCTGGGGACCATATATTAAATGGATTTTTGAGAACGGGGGCCGATTTCGAAGCTTGCTTCCGTTGCCCTATGCATTGACCCGATATGGCAGTATCTTCGGGTACAGTGCACCACCCCCTTACAGGGTTAAAAAGAAAGATTCCTACTTTCATTGCTACCTGCTTGCTGGCTAGCCAGCTAGCCAGCCCTGTGGGCCTTGCTGCTGCTGCAGCCAAAAAACAAAAGGTGGTGCTGCTGCTGCTTCTGCTGCTTCTGCTGCTTCTGCTTCTGCTTGTGTCTGGCCCCTGTTGGAGCGTCCAGGCACAGGACTTCTGCTGCTGCTGACTAAATGGCCTCCTTAATTGGATCATTTGAGTAGCCAGCACACCTGTGCAGGTAGGGCATGACATGATAGGCAGCTGCCTTGATAGCGGGTGGGTGCTGAATGTTCCTAATTGACAAAATAAGATTAATGCTTATGAAGAAATATAAAATCTCATCCCTTCCCCAATATCGCGCCACACCCCTACCCCTTAATTCCCTGGTTGAACTTGATGGACATATGTCTTTTTTCGACCGTACTAACTATGTAACTATGTAACATAACATGGGGGGGGGGGGGGTCTCCTGGCTGTTCACACAGGTGTGTCATTGCTGTACATTGACCATGCATTGCTTCTGTGGTATTGCAAAGGCAAAGACAAATGCTTCCAGCCATCCATTGCACTAATGGATTGGTCATCAGCTGGCTGTCTATGTCCCGCATCAATATAGACCAAAGTACAGAGGGTTAGGCTATGCTATTGTGCACCTACCTGATGCATCAGAAGGTGCGAGGCCCTTGCTAAATTCTGTGCACAGACTTTGAGATCTATGCTTTAGACTGTATCTAAACCTGCTCCAACATGGACTGACATTCTGGCCTACTTTCAGCCGATGCGACTTGTCTGTCGCTGAACAGTCGCTTTTTATGTATTCAGCACCTATGTATAATGTTGTAAAAATGCTCTAGAAGCTAAAGTCGCAGAAATGTCACACATATTTGGCCTGCAACTTTCTGTGCGACAAATTCAGACAGGAAAAATCAGTATAAATCCTTAGAAAATTATCCCCCAGTGTCTCCATCTGCTGGCGGTATTGAATAAGCATTGCTGCACTGATGGGGTATGCATTAGACGAAAAAAAAGAAGAAAAAGAAGAATAATACGCCCAGAAAAGAGGCGAAAAGGAGAAAAACGTAAAAAAACGTGAAAAAAAAGTAAGAGGAAGAGAAGGGAAAAAAAGGTGGAAATGGGTTTAAAAGTGATTTCGGCGGAGAAATATATATATATATATATATATATATATATATATATATATATATATGCGCACACACACACATAGATATAAACGTATTCTCCGTTGAGATATTGCAGCCGCTGCTGTGTCCAGGCCCAGGAGCCTTAGCACTGTGCTGTGATGTCACTCAATACCACTGACATCACTAGGTGTAAACAACATCTCTCCTTTGCTGTGTATGTGACTATGGAGCTGTTTGGTGATGTCGTCTATTACGGCCTTCATAGAAGCAACAGGAGATTGTTGCATCCATCTTGAACCCTCAGAACTACAGTGCTATGATGTCACTCACTTCCACAGGCCTTGCAGAGTGTAAACAACAACAACCCAGCTTTGTTGTGTATGTAACCATAGGGATTTGTGATGTCACCTAGAACCTTCACAGCAGCGACAGCTTTATGAGGAGCATCAGCACTGCTCTGCCTGAGCAGAACCATCACCGCCATAGGTTGTCAAATAACCCGGATTTAACCCACACAGGTAAGTCCAATGGGGTGCAGGCATGTCCTCTATGCTTACAGCTTCCCGTGGGTGTTGGTTTGATACCGTTTGGGGACAGCCAAGGAGGCATCTGCAGGCAACAAAGGTAGGTGTGTGCTTGTGTGTGTGTTTCCTATGCAGATCCTAAGCCCAGTGTCACATGCAAGTAGGAGGAGTAAGAAGGGTTCCTGGCAAATCCGGGTTATGGATTGCATTTAAAAAGGCCCCGTGGGAGTGCAATGGGCCCCTGTCTTGCTGCTTAGCAATAATGGTATGGGTTTAGGTTCTGCTGTGTGTACTGGTGGTTGACTGCCCCCCAGCCCAGAGTGTGCATGGAAAATTGTCTGGCAGCCTCCCTGACAGCAAGCAGTGATAGTGCCCATGAAGGGGACCTTGTTGGGCCCGCCCCTTTCACGGTTATCGCTTCTCGGCCTTTTGGCTAAGATCAAGTGTAGTATCTGTTCTTATCAGTTTAATATCTGATACGTCCCCTATCTGGGGACCATATATTAAATGGATTTTTGAGAACGGGGGCCGATTTCGAAGCTTGCTTCCGTCGCCCTATGCATTGACCCGATATGGCAGTATCTTCGGGTACAGTGCACCACCCCCTTACAGGGTTAAAAAGAAAGATTCCTACTTTCATTGCTACCTGCTTGCTGGCTAGCCAGCTAGCCAGCCCTGTGGGCCTTGCTGCTGCTGCAGCCAAAAAACAAAAGGTGGTGCTGCTGCTGCTTCTGCTGCTTCTGCTTCTGCTTGTGTCTGGCCCCTGTTGGAGCGTCCAGGCACAGGACTTCTGCTGCTGCTGACTAAATGGCCTCCTTAATTGGATCATTTGAGTAGCCAGCACACCTGTGCAGGTAGGGCATGACATGATAGGCAGCTGCCTTGATAGCGGGTGGGTGCTGAATGTTCCTAATTGACAAAATAAGATTAATGCTTATGAAGAAATATAAAATCTCATCCCTTCCCCAATATCGCGCCACACCCCTACCCCTTAATTCCCTGGTTGAACTTGATGGACATATGTCTTTTTTCGACCGTACTAACTATGTAACTATGTAACATAACATGGGGGGGGGGGGGTCTCCTGGCTGTTCACACAGGTGTGTCATTGCTGTACATTGACCATGCATTGCTTCTGTGGTATTGCAAAGGCAAAGACAAATGCTTCCAGCCATCCATTGCACTAATGGATTGGTCATCAGCTGGCTGTCTATGTCCCGCATCAATATAGACCAAAGTACAGAGGGTTAGGCTATGCTATTGTGCACCTACCTGATGCATCAGAAGGTGCGAGGCCCTTGCTAAATTCTGTGCACAGACTTTGAGATCTATGCTTTAGACTGTATCTAAACCTGCTCCAACATGGACTGACATTCTGGCCTACTTTCAGCCGATGCGACTTGTCTGTCGCTGAACAGTCGCTTTTTATGTATTCAGCACCTATGTATAATGTTGTAAAAATGCTCTAGAAGCTAAAGTCGCAGAAATGTCACACATATTTGGCCTGCAACTTTCTGTGCGACAAATTCAGACAGGAAAAATCAGTATAAATCCTTAGAAAATTATCCCCCAGTGTCTCCATCTGCTGGCGGTATTGAATAAGCATTGCTGCACTGATGGGGTATGCATTAGACGAAAAAAAAGAAGAAAAAGAAGAATAATACGCCCAGAAAAGAGGCGAAAAGGAGAAAAACGTAAAAAAACGTGAAAAAAAAGTAAGAGGAAGAGAAGGGAAAAAAAGGTGGAAATGGGTTTAAAAGTGATTTCGGCGGAGAAATATATATATATATATATATATATATATATATATATATATATATATATATGCGCACACACACACATAGATATAAACGTATTCTCCGTTGAGATATTGCAGCCGCTGCTGTGTCCAGGCCCAGGAGCCTTAGCACTGTGCTGTGATGTCACTCAATACCACTGACATCACTAGGTGTAAACAACATCTCTCCTTTGCTGTGTATGTGACTATGGAGCTGTTTGGTGATGTCGTCTATTACGGCCTTCATAGAAGCAACAGGAGATTGTTGCATCCATCTTGAACCCTCAGAACTACAGTGCTATGATGTCACTCACTTCCACAGGCCTTGCAGAGTGTAAACAACAACAACCCAGCTTTGTTGTGTATGTAACCATAGGGATTTGTGATGTCACCTAGAACCTTCACAGCAGCGACAGCTTTATGAGGAGCATCAGCACTGCTCTGCCTGAGCAGAACCATCACCGCCATAGGTTGTCAAATAACCCGGATTTAACCCACACAGGTAAGTCCAATGGGGTGCAGGCATGTCCTCTATGCTTACAGCTTCCCGTGGGTGTTGGTTTGATACCGTTTGGGGACAGCCAAGGAGGCATCTGCAGGCAACAAAGGTAGGTGTGTGCTTGTGTGTGTGTTTCCTATGCAGATCCTAAGCCCAGTGTCACATGCAAGTAGGAGGAGTAAGAAGGGTTCCTGGCAAATCCGGGTTATGGATTGCATTTAAAAAGGCCCCGTGGGAGTGCAATGGGCCCCTGTCTTGCTGCTTAGCAATAATGGTATGGGTTTAGGTTCTGCTGTGTGTACTGGTGGTTGACTGCCCCCCAGCCCAGAGTGTGCATGGAAAATTGTCTGGCAGCCTCCCTGACAGCAAGCAGTGATAGTGCCCATGAAGGGGACCTTGTTGGGCCCGCCCCTTTCACGGTTATCGCTTCTCGGCCTTTTGGCAAAGATCAAGTGTAGTATCTGTTCTTATCAGTTTAATATCTGATACGTCCCCTATCTGGGGACCATATATTAAATGGATTTTTGAGAACGGGGGCCGATTTCGAAGCTTGCTTCCGTTGCCCTATGCATTGACCCGATATGGCAGTATCTTCGGGTACAGTGCACCACCCCCTTACAGGGTTAAAAAGAAAGATTCCTACTTTCATTGCTACCTGCTTGCTGGCTAGCCAGCTAGCCAGCCCTGTGGGCCTTGCTGCTGCTGCAGCCAAAAAACAAAAGGTGGTGCTGCTGCTGCTTCTGCTGCTTCTGCTTCTGCTTGTGTCTGGCCCCTGTTGGAGCGTCCAGGCACAGGACTTCTGCTGCTGCTGACTAAATGGCCTCCTTAATTGGATCATTTGAGTAGCCAGCACACCTGTGCAGGTAGGGCATGACATGATAGGCAGCTGCCTTGATAGCGGGTGGGTGCTGAATGTTCCTAATTGACAAAATAAGATTAATGCTTATGAAGAAATATAAAATCTCATCCCTTCCCCAATATCGCGCCACACCCCTACCCCTTAATTCCCTGGTTGAACTTGATGGACATATGTCTTTTTTCGACCGTACTAACTATGTAACTATGTAACATAACATGGGGGGGGGGGTTCTCCTGGCTGTTCACACAGGTGTGTCATTGCTGTACATTGACCATGCATTGCTTCTGTGGTATTGCAAAGGCAAAGACAAATGCTTCCAGCCATCCATTGCACTAATGGATTGGTCATCAGCTGGCTGTCTATGTCCCGCATCAATATAGACCAAAGTACAGAGGGTTAGGCTATGCTATTGTGCACCTACCTGATGCATCAGAAGGTGCGAGGCCCTTGCTAAATTCTGTGCACAGACTTTGAGATCTATGCTTTAGACTGTATCTAAACCTGCTCCAACATGGACTGACATTCTGGCCTACTTTCAGCCGATGCGACTTGTCTGTCGCTGAACAGTCGCTTTTTATGTATTCAGCACCTATGTATAATGTTGTAAAAATGCTCTAGAAGCTAAAGTCGCAGAAATGTCACACATATTTGGCCTGCAACTTTCTGTGCGACAAATTCAGACAGGAAAAATCAGTATAAATCCTTAGAAAATTATCCCCCAGTGTCTCCATCTGCTGGCGGTATTGAATAAGCATTGCTGCACTGATGGGGTATGCATTAGACGAAAAAAAAGAAGAAAAAGAAGAATAATACGCCCAGAAAAGAGGCGAAAAGGAGAAAAACGTAAAAAAACGTGAAAAAAAAGTAAGAGGAAGAGAAGGGAAAAAAAGGTGGAAATGGGTTTAAAAGTGATTTCGGCGGAGAAATATATATATATATATATATATATATATATATATATATATATATATGCGCACACACACACATAGATATAAACGTATTCTCCGTTGAGATATTGCAGCCGCTGCTGTGTCCAGGCCCAGGAGCCTTAGCACTGTGCTGTGATGTCACTCAATACCACTGACATCACTAGGTGTAAACAACATCTCTCCTTTGCTGTGTATGTGACTATGGAGCTGTTTGGTGATGTCGTCTATTACGGCCTTCATAGAAGCAACAGGAGATTGTTGCATCCATCTTGAACCCTCAGAACTACAGTGCTATGATGTCACTCACTTCCACAGGCCTTGCAGAGTGTAAACAACAACAACCCAGCTTTGTTGTGTATGTAACCATAGGGATTTGTGATGTCACCTAGAACCTTCACAGCAGCGACAGCTTTATGAGGAGCATCAGCACTGCTCTGCCTGAGCAGAACCATCACCGCCATAGGTTGTCAAATAACCCGGATTTAACCCACACAGGTAAGTCCAATGGGGTGCAGGCATGTCCTCTATGCTTACAGCTTCCCGTGGGTGTTGGTTTGATACCGTTTGGGGACAGCCAAGGAGGCATCTGCAGGCAACAAAGGTAGGTGTGTGCTTGTGTGTGTGTTTCCTATGCAGATCCTAAGCCCAGTGTCACATGCAAGTAGGAGGAGTAAGAAGGGTTCCTGGCAAATCCGGGTTATGGATTGCATTTAAAAAGGCCCCGTGGGAGTGCAATGGGCCCCTGTCTTGCTGCTTAGCAATAATGGTATGGGTTTAGGTTCTGCTGTGTGTACTGGTGGTTGACTGCCCCCCAGCCCAGAGTGTGCATGGAAAATTGTCTGGCAGCCTCCCTGACAGCAAGCAGTGATAGTGCCCATGAAGGGGACCTTGTTGGGCCCGCCCCTTTCACGGTTATCGCTTCTCGGCCTTTTGGCTAAGATCAAGTGTAGTATCTGTTCTTATCAGTTTAATATCTGATACGTCCCCTATCTGGGGACCATATATTAAATGGATTTTTGAGAACGGGGGCCGATTTCGAAGCTTGCTTCCGTCGCCCTATGCATTGACCCGATATGGCAGTATCTTCGGGTACAGTGCACCACCCCCTTACAGGGTTAAAAAGAAAGATTCCTACTTTCATTGCTACCTGCTTGCTGGCTAGCCAGCTAGCCAGCCCTGTGGGCCTTGCTGCTGCTGCAGCCAAAAAACAAAAGGTGGTGCTGCTGCTGCTTCTGCTGCTTCTGCTTCTGCTTGTGTCTGGCCCCTGTTGGAGCGTCCAGGCACAGGACTTCTGCTGCTGCTGACTAAATGGCCTCCTTAATTGGATCATTTGAGTAGCCAGCACACCTGTGCAGGTAGGGCATGACATGATAGGCAGCTGCCTTGATAGCGGGTGGGTGCTGAATGTTCCTAATTGACAAAATAAGATTAATGCTTATGAAGAAATATAAAATCTCATCCCTTCCCCAATATCGCGCCACACCCCTACCCCTTAATTCCCTGGTTGAACTTGATGGACATATGTCTTTTTTCGACCGTACTAACTATGTAACTATGTAACATAACATGGGGGGGGGGTCTCCTGGCTGTTCACACAGGTGTGTCATTGCTGTACATTGACCATGCATTGCTTCTGTGGTATTGCAAAGGCAAAGACAAATGCTTCCAGCCATCCATTGCACTAATGGATTGGTCATCAGCTGGCTGTCTATGTCCCGCATCAATATAGACCAAAGTACAGAGGGTTAGGCTATGCTATTGTGCACCTACCTGATGCATCAGAAGGTGCGAGGCCCTTGCTAAATTCTGTGCACAGACTTTGAGATCTATGCTTTAGACTGTATCTAAACCTGCTCCAACATGGACTGACATTCTGGCCTACTTTCAGCCGATGCGACTTGTCTGTCGCTGAACAGTCGCTTTTTATGTATTCAGCACCTATGTATAATGTTGTAAAAATGCTCTAGAAGCTAAAGTCGCAGAAATGTCACACATATTTGGCCTGCAACTTTCTGTGCGACAAATTCAGACAGGAAAAATCAGTATAAATCCTTAGAAAATTATCCCCCAGTGTCTCCATCTGCTGGCGGTATTGAATAAGCATTGCTGCACTGATGGGGTATGCATTAGACGAAAAAAAAGAAGAAAAAGAAGAATAATACGCCCAGAAAAGAGGCGAAAAGGAGAAAAACGTAAAAAAACGTGAAAAAAAAGTAAGAGGAAGAGAAGGGAAAAAAAGGTGGAAATGGGTTTAAAAGTGATTTCGGCGGAGAAATATATATATATATATATATATATATATATATATATATGCGCACACACACACATAGATATAAACGTATTCTCCGTTGAGATATTGCAGCCGCTGCTGTGTCCAGGCCCAGGAGCCTTAGCACTGTGCTGTGATGTCACTCAATACCACTGACATCACTAGGTGTAAACAACATCTCTCCTTTGCTGTGTATGTGACTATGGAGCTGTTTGGTGATGTCGTCTATTACGGCCTTCATAGAAGCAACAGGAGATTGTTGCATCCATCTTGAACCCTCAGAACTACAGTGCTATGATGTCACTCACTTCCACAGGCCTTGCAGAGTGTAAACAACAACAACCCAGCTTTGTTGTGTATGTAACCATAGGGATTTGTGATGTCACCTAGAACCTTCACAGCAGCGACAGCTTTATGAGGAGCATCAGCACTGCTCTGCCTGAGCAGAACCATCACCGCCATAGGTTGTCAAATAACCCGGATTTAACCCACACAGGTAAGTCCAATGGGGTGCAGGCATGTCCTCTATGCTTACAGCTTCCCGTGGGTGTTGGTTTGATACCGTTTGGGGACAGCCAAGGAGGCATCTGCAGGCAACAAAGGTAGGTGTGTGCTTGTGTGTGTGTTTCCTATGCAGATCCTAAGCCCAGTGTCACATGCAAGTAGGAGGAGTAAGAAGGGTTCCTGGCAAATCCGGGTTATGGATTGCATTTAAAAAGGCCCCGTGGGAGTGCAATGGGCCCCTGTCTTGCTGCTTAGCAATAATGGTATGGGTTTAGGTTCTGCTGTGTGTACTGGTGGTTGACTGCCCCCCAGCCCAGAGTGTGCATGGAAAATTGTCTGGCAGCCTCCCTGACAGCAAGCAGTGATAGTGCCCATGAAGGGGACCTTGTTGGGCCCGCCCCTTTCACGGTTATCGCTTCTCGGCCTTTTGGCTAAGATCAAGTGTAGTATCTGTTCTTATCAGTTTAATATCTGATACGTCCCCTATCTGGGGACCATATATTAAATGGATTTTTGAGAACGGGGGCCGATTTCGAAGCTTGCTTCCGTCGCCCTATGCATTGACCCGATATGGCAGTATCTTCGGGTACAGTGCACCACCCCCTTACAGGGTTAAAAAGAAAGATTCCTACTTTCATTGCTACCTGCTTGCTGGCTAGCCAGCTAGCCAGCCCTGTGGGCCTTGCTGCTGCTGCAGCCAAAAAAGAAAAGGTGGTGCTGCTGCTGCTTCTGCTGCTTCTGCTTCTGCTTGTGTCTGGCCCCTGTTGGAGCGTCCAGGCACAGGACTTCTGCTGCTGCTGACTAAATGGCCTCCTTAATTGGATCATTTGAGTAGCCAGCACACCTGTGCAGGTAGGGCATGACATGATAGGCAGCTGCCTTGATAGCGGGTGGGTGCTGAATGTTCCTAATTGACAAAATAAGATTAATGCTTATGAAGAAATATAAAATCTCATCCCTTCCCCAATATCGCGCCACACCCCTACCCCTTAATTCCCTGGTTGAACTTGATGGACATATGTCTTTTTTCGACCGTACTAACTATGTAACTATGTAACATAACATGGGGGGGGGGGTCTCCTGGCTGTTCACACAGGTGTGTCATTGCTGTACATTGACCATGCATTGCTTCTGTGGTATTGCAAAGGCAAAGACAAATGCTTCCAGCCATCCATTGCACTAATGGATTGGTCATCAGCTGGCTGTCTATGTCCCGCATCAATATAGACCAAAGTACAGAGGGTTAGGCTATGCTATTGTGCACCTACCTGATGCATCAGAAGGTGCGAGGCCCTTGCTAAATTCTGTGCACAGACTTTGAGATCTATGCTTTAGACTGTATCTAAACCTGCTCCAACATGGACTGACATTCTGGCCTACTTTCAGCCGATGCGACTTGTCTGTCGCTGAACAGTCGCTTTTTATGTATTCAGCACCTATGTATAATGTTGTAAAAATGCTCTAGAAGCTAAAGTCGCAGAAATGTCACACATATTTGGCCTGCAACTTTCTGTGCGACAAATTCAGACAGGAAAAATCAGTATAAATCCTTAGAAAATTATCCCCCAGTGTCTCCATCTGCTGGCGGTATTGAATAAGCATTGCTGCACTGATGGGGTATGCATTAGACGAAAAAAAAGAAGAAAAAGAAGAATAATACGCCCAGAAAAGAGGCGAAAAGGAGAAAAACGTAAAAAAACGTGAAAAAAAAGTAAGAGGAAGAGAAGGGAAAAAAAGGTGGAAATGGGTTTAAAAGTGATTTCGGCGGAGAAATATATATATATATATATATATATATATATATATATATATATATGCGCACACACACACATAGATATAAACGTATTCTCCGTTGAGATATTGCAGCCGCTGCTGTGTCCAGGCCCAGGAGCCTTAGCACTGTGCTGTGATGTCACTCAATACCACTGACATCACTAGGTGTAAACAACATCTCTCCTTTGCTGTGTATGTGACTATGGAGCTGTTTGGTGATGTCGTCTATTACGGCCTTCATAGAAGCAACAGGAGATTGTTGCATCCATCTTGAACCCTCAGAACTACAGTGCTATGATGTCACTCACTTCCACAGGCCTTGCAGAGTGTAAACAACAACAACCCAGCTTTGTTGTGTATGTAACCATAGGGATTTGTGATGTCACCTAGAACCTTCACAGCAGCGACAGCTTTATGAGGAGCATCAGCACTGCTCTGCCTGAGCAGAACCATCACCGCCATAGGTTGTCAAATAACCCGGATTTAACCCACACAGGTAAGTCCAATGGGGTGCAGGCATGTCCTCTATGCTTACAGCTTCCCGTGGGTGTTGGTTTGATACCGTTTGGGGACAGCCAAGGAGGCATCTGCAGGCAACAAAGGTAGGTGTGTGCTTGTGTGTGTGTTTCCTATGCAGATCCTAAGCCCAGTGTCACATGCAAGTAGGAGGAGTAAGAAGGGTTCCTGGCAAATCCGGGTTATGGATTGCATTTAAAAAGGCCCCGTGGGAGTGCAATGGGCCCCTGTCTTGCTGCTTAGCAATAATGGTATGGGTTTAGGTTCTGCTGTGTGTACTGGTGGTTGACTGCCCCCCAGCCCAGAGTGTGCATGGAAAATTGTCTGGCAGCCTCCCTGACAGCAAGCAGTGATAGTGCCCATGAAGGGGACCTTGTTGGGCCCGCCCCTTTCACGGTTATCGCTTCTCGGCCTTTTGGCTAAGATCAAGTGTAGTATCTGTTCTTATCAGTTTAATATCTGATACGTCCCCTATCTGGGGACCATATATTAAATGGATTTTTGAGAACGGGGGCCGATTTCGAAGCTTGCTTCCGTCGCCCTATGCATTGACCCGATATGGCAGTATCTTCGGGTACAGTGCACCACCCCCTTACAGGGTTAAAAAGAAAGATTCCTACTTTCATTGCTACCTGCTTGCTGGCTAGCCAGCTAGCCAGCCCTGTGGGCCTTGCTGCTGCTGCAGCCAAAAAACAAAAGGTGGTGCTGCTGCTGCTTCTGCTGCTTCTGCTTCTGCTTGTGTCTGGCCCCTGTTGGAGCGTCCAGGCACAGGACTTCTGCTGCTGCTGACTAAATGGCCTCCTTAATTGGATCATTTGAGTAGCCAGCACACCTGTGCAGGTAGGGCATGACATGATAGGCAGCTGCCTTGATAGCGGGTGGGTGCTGAATGTTCCTAATTGACAAAATAAGATTAATGCTTATGAAGAAATATAAAATCTCATCCCTTCCCCAATATCGCGCCACACCCCTACCCCTTAATTCCCTGGTTGAACTTGATGGACATATGTCTTTTTTCGACCGTACTAACTATGTAACTATGTAACATAACATGGGGGGGGGGGGTCTCCTGGCTGTTCACACAGGTGTGTCATTGCTGTACATTGACCATGCATTGCTTCTGTGGTATTGCAAAGGCAAAGACAAATGCTTCCAGCCATCCATTGCACTAATGGATTGGTCATCAGCTGGCTGTCTATGTCCCGCATCAATATAGACCAAAGTACAGAGGGTTAGGCTATGCTATTGTGCACCTACCTGATGCATCAGAAGGTGCGAGGCCCTTGCTAAATTCTGTGCACAGACTTTGAGATCTATGCTTTAGACTGTATCTAAACCTGCTCCAACATGGACTGACATTCTGGCCTACTTTCAGCCGATGCGACTTGTCTGTCGCTGAACAGTCGCTTTTTATGTATTCAGCACCTATGTATAATGTTGTAAAAATGCTCTAGAAGCTAAAGTCGCAGAAATGTCACACATATTTGGCCTGCAACTTTCTGTGCGACAAATTCAGACAGGAAAAATCAGTATAAATCCTTAGAAAATTATCCCCCAGTGTCTCCATCTGCTGGCGGTATTGAATAAGCATTGCTGCACTGATGGGGTATGCATTAGACGAAAAAAAAGAAGAAAAAGAAGAATAATACGCCCAGAAAAGAGGCGAAAAGGAGAAAAACGTAAAAAAACGTGAAAAAAAAGTAAGAGGAAGAGAAGGGAAAAAAAGGTGGAAATGGGTTTAAAAGTGATTTCGGCGGAGAAATATATATATATATATATATATATATATATATATATATATATATGCGCACACACACACATAGATATAAACGTATTCTCCGTTGAGATATTGCAGCCGCTGCTGTGTCCAGGCCCAGGAGCCTTAGCACTGTGCTGTGATGTCACTCAATACCACTGACATCACTAGGTGTAAACAACATCTCTCCTTTGCTGTGTATGTGACTATGGAGCTGTTTGGTGATGTCGTCTATTACGGCCTTCATAGAAGCAACAGGAGATTGTTGCATCCATCTTGAACCCTCAGAACTACAGTGCTATGATGTCACTCACTTCCACAGGCCTTGCAGAGTGTAAACAACAACAACCCAGCTTTGTTGTGTATGTAACCATAGGGATTTGTGATGTCACCTAGAACCTTCACAGCAGCGACAGCTTTATGAGGAGCATCAGCACTGCTCTGCCTGAGCAGAACCATCACCGCCATAGGTTGTCAAATAACCCGGATTTAACCCACACAGGTAAGTCCAATGGGGTGCAGGCATGTCCTCTATGCTTACAGCTTCCCGTGGGTGTTGGTTTGATACCGTTTGGGGACAGCCAAGGAGGCATCTGCAGGCAACAAAGGTAGGTGTGTGCTTGTGTGTGTGTTTCCTATGCAGATCCTAAGCCCAGTGTCACATGCAAGTAGGAGGAGTAAGAAGGGTTCCTGGCAAATCCGGGTTATGGATTGCATTTAAAAAGGCCCCGTGGGAGTGCAATGGGCCCCTGTCTTGCTGCTTAGCAATAATGGTATGGGTTTAGGTTCTGCTGTGTGTACTGGTGGTTGACTGCCCCCCAGCCCAGAGTGTGCATGGAAAATTGTCTGGCAGCCTCCCTGACAGCAAGCAGTGATAGTGCCCATGAAGGGGACCTTGTTGGGCCCGCCCCTTTCACGGTTATCGCTTCTCGGCCTTTTGGCTAAGATCAAGTGTAGTATCTGTTCTTATCAGTTTAATATCTGATACGTCCCCTATCTGGGGACCATATATTAAATGGATTTTTGAGAACGGGGGCCGATTTCGAAGCTTGCTTCCGTCGCCCTATGCATTGACCCGATATGGCAGTATCTTCGGGTACAGTGCACCACCCCCTTACAGGGTTAAAAAGAAAGATTCCTACTTTCATTGCTACCTGCTTGCTGGCTAGCCAGCTAGCCAGCCCTGTGGGCCTTGCTGCTGCTGCAGCCAAAAAACAAAAGGTGGTGCTGCTGCTGCTTCTGCTGCTTCTGCTTCTGCTTGTGTCTGGCCCCTGTTGGAGCGTCCAGGCACAGGACTTCTGCTGCTGCTGACTAAATGGCCTCCTTAATTGGATCATTTGAGTAGCCAGCACACCTGTGCAGGTAGGGCATGACATGATAGGCAGCTGCCTTGATAGCGGGTGGGTGCTGAATGTTCCTAATTGACAAAATAAGATTAATGCTTATGAAGAAATATAAAATCTCATCCCTTCCCCAATATCGCGCCACACCCCTACCCCTTAATTCCCTGGTTGAACTTGATGGACATATGTCTTTTTTCGACCGTACTAACTATGTAACTATGTAACATAACATGGGGGGGGGGGGTCTCCTGGCTGTTCACACAGGTGTGTCATTGCTGTACATTGACCATGCATTGCTTCTGTGGTATTGCAAAGGCAAAGACAAATGCTTCCAGCCATCCATTGCACTAATGGATTGGTCATCAGCTGGCTGTCTATGTCCCGCATCAATATAGACCAAAGTACAGAGGGTTAGGCTATGCTATTGTGCACCTACCTGATGCATCAGAAGGTGCGAGGCCCTTGCTAAATTCTGTGCACAGACTTTGAGATCTATGCTTTAGACTGTATCTAAACCTGCTCCAACATGGACTGACATTCTGGCCTACTTTCAGCCGATGCGACTTGTCTGTCGCTGAACAGTCGCTTTTTATGTATTCAGCACCTATGTATAATGTTGTAAAAATGCTCTAGAAGCTAAAGTCGCAGAAATGTCACACATATTTGGCCTGCAACTTTCTGTGCGACAAATTCAGACAGGAAAAATCAGTATAAATCCTTAGAAAATTATCCCCCAGTGTCTCCATCTGCTGGCGGTATTGAATAAGCATTGCTGCACTGATGGGGTATGCATTAGACGAAAAAAAAGAAGAAAAAGAAGAATAATACGCCCAGAAAAGAGGCGAAAAGGAGAAAAACGTAAAAAAACGTGAAAAAAAAGTAAGAGGAAGAGAAGGGAAAAAAAGGTGGAAATGGGTTTAAAAGTGATTTCGGCGGAGAAATATATATATATATATATATATATATATATATATATATATGCGCACACACACACATAGATATAAACGTATTCTCCGTTGAGATATTGCAGCCGCTGCTGTGTCCAGGCCCAGGAGCCTTAGCACTGTGCTGTGATGTCACTCAATACCACTGACATCACTAGGTGTAAACAACATCTCTCCTTTGCTGTGTATGTGACTATGGAGCTGTTTGGTGATGTCGTCTATTACGGCCTTCATAGAAGCAACAGGAGATTGTTGCATCCATCTTGAACCCTCAGAACTACAGTGCTATGATGTCACTCACTTCCACAGGCCTTGCAGAGTGTAAACAACAACAACCCAGCTTTGTTGTGTATGTAACCATAGGGATTTGTGATGTCACCTAGAACCTTCACAGCAGCGACAGCTTTATGAGGAGCATCAGCACTGCTCTGCCTGAGCAGAACCATCACCGCCATAGGTTGTCAAATAACCCGGATTTAACCCACACAGGTAAGTCCAATGGGGTGCAGGCATGTCCTCTATGCTTACAGCTTCCCGTGGGTGTTGGTTTGATACCGTTTGGGGACAGCCAAGGAGGCATCTGCAGGCAACAAAGGTAGGTGTGTGCTTGTGTGTGTGTTTCCTATGCAGATCCTAAGCCCAGTGTCACATGCAAGTAGGAGGAGTAAGAAGGGTTCCTGGCAAATCCGGGTTATGGATTGCATTTAAAAAGGCCCCGTGGGAGTGCAATGGGCCCCTGTCTTGCTGCTTAGCAATAATGGTATGGGTTTAGGTTCTGCTGTGTGTACTGGTGGTTGACTGCCCCCCAGCCCAGAGTGTGCATGGAAAATTGTCTGGCAGCCTCCCTGACAGCAAGCAGTGATAGTGCCCATGAAGGGGACCTTGTTGGGCCCGCCCCTTTCACGGTTATCGCTTCTCGGCCTTTTGGCTAAGATCAAGTGTAGTAATACAGGAGATCTGGTCAGAAGGTACTCGGGTACCCCTCTCCTCGGCCTTGTGGGATCGCCCAGGTTTATTGCCTGGGCTTCACCCACTTGTTGCTATTGGGGAGAGGGCTTAGTCCCAGGGTGACGGGTTGCGATCGCCTCTCAAAGCCTTTGGGTGGAGAGAGGTTTGAGCGAATTGGCTGGTTGGTTGGAGCGGAGAGAACCAGACCAAAACACGAATGAACCATGGATGAAGATCTAGATCCTGGTTCGGTACCGGCTTATGCCCGGATTAAACACACTGTGCGGGTCATTCTCACAGGTGATGCGGCGGATGCACGTGGCATGAGGTTCGTGATAGAGGACGTGCTCGACAAGATTCTTAATGTTCGTAAGCGAGAGATTTTGGCCATCCAGGATTACCCTAAGCGGAGGATCTACGACTGCACTTTCATAGGGGAAGGCGTATTCTTAGATGCAGTAATGAAAATTCCAAAGCAAGATGATCCGAGGCTTAAGGGTATCCAAATTGTCGAGCACGTCCTAGATGAAACCAAGTTGATTGTCGTGAAGATGTACTCCCCTTTTGTAAATCAGAGAGAGATCGATGGGTTCCTGGCAGCCTACTTTAAAAAGGTGGAGTTCAGAGGAAAAATCATGAACGACTGTGGTGTCTGGACCTCAAAATGGCGATATCAAGTCACGTGCAACAAAGACCCCACCCTCCCAGGGGGGATACTATTACCGCCTGCTCGTTTTAAATTAAACAATGTGTGTGGCGACCTCTTTTTTGCGGGAATGCCAAACTTCTGCAGAAGGTGCCAACGTTATGGGCACATAAAGGAAAATTGTGAAAGTTCCTATAAGAAATGTGGAAGCATGCAACATGAAACAGAAAAATGTGATAAGGGTTTGAGATGTAATTTTTGCCGTCACTTTGGTCACGTGTATGCTTTCTGTCCCCACAGACCAAAAAAAACCACAGAACAGCAAGGGCAACCCAAGAGAGACGTCCGGAGACCAGCCTGGGGAAAAGCCAGAGAGGAGGAGCACCCCCCACAAGAAGAGGTAAGCTGTGAGATGGAGACCACGGCCCCCCCAAAAGAACCCCAGGAGAAAGAGGCACAGGTGGAAAGGGGGACCCCAAATGAGAGGAGGCCGGGGAAGAGAAATGCGAGAGGGGATCGGGCAGATACCTCAGAGAAGGTGGAAGAGCGAGAGGTGCCCGATTCCACCCCGGAAGGTCCTCCTGCTCGGGGTCCCCCTGAGTGTGAAAACCCGGACGGAGTAGCAAAGGTGAAAAGACGAAGGGGCTCCAAAGGGCGTCCGGACTCGGAGGTGGTCCAGGAGGAGCAGATGGAAGTTCCTGTCGTGACGGGGGCTCCAAGTGAAGCTCCTCCACAGGTCCCAGCGGTGGATACCCCTCCTCCTCCCAGCCAGGAGGAGGTTTCAGGGGTGACCATCTCCGAGGTCCCGGAAACGGACCTAAGTACGCACCCGACCCCTATGGAGGGGCAAGAGGTGGACGCCGAAAAAGAGAATGGAGCCCAGAAGCTGTTCTTACCAATGTACTCCGTCTATACACCTGTGGTCTTGGAAGAGGGGGGCTGCTCGAGCGATGGTGGTTCCTCTCCGGCTTCCTCTATGTGTACGGTAGAGTCAGAGGTGGGGGGTAACGAGAGCTCCAGTGCGCAATCTGGTTTTTAGTTTGTTATCTGAGCCTCCCTTTTTTTTACATCTCCAATGGCTGAGTTGTCCGGATTGTCTATGAATGTAAGAAGTATAAGTTCACGAGCGAAACGGGTTGCCCTTTTTAACTACTTGTCTATTTTTGCTGCTTCTGTGGTTTTCCTGCAGGAGTGCGGCATCCCGCATAGTTTAAATTATGAAAAGTATAAAAAAGATTGGGTACACGGTCCATCAGTCTGCTCTGGATCTAACGAATCCGGATCAGCAGGGGTCGCCATACTTTTTAAAGGAAATGCTTTTATTGATTTTATTCATGAGATTTTACCAGGCAGAATTTTATTGGTTAAAGCTTTTATTGATGGTATTAAATGGCAGTTTTTAAATTTTTATGGTTCACCCAATAAAAATGATAGAGCACGGATGTTAGAGATTTTACCCCTTTTTATCAATGATTCTGAACCTCTTATTTTAGCAGGTGATTTTAATTGTATTTTAAGGGGGGAGCACCGTTTTACCAATTCAGTAAGTAGAAACTATGATAAAACATCTTCTATGTTAAAAAATATGATTATTGATTTTAGACTTACTGATGTTTTTAAGAAATGCAATAGTATTTTACCAGAAAGAGACGGTGTGACCTGGAGCAACGCAAACTGCAGCTCCAGGATCGATTTTATCTTCTGTTCTTATCAAGTACTGCCTTTTAAGTGTGATGTTTTAACCAATGTTTTTTCTGATCACAAACTTTTATCTTTTAAGGTGAAGAGTGATTTTAGAAAAAAGACTGGGAGGAATGCCTGGAAGATGAATGTATCCCTTTTAGAAGATCCGCAGGTTTTATCCGATTTTATCAACTTCTACAAGGACTGCAGACGGGTAAGAGATCCTAACACTCCCATCAGTATATGGTGGGAGAAAATGAAAATAAAAATAAAAGAGTTTTTTATTAGAGTAGGGATCTCTAGAGCTAAAGAGAAGCGTGAGTTTTACTCCCTTCTAAATACCCGTCTGCAAACCCTGTACAAATTCAGAGACAATGGTATAGAGGTTTATAGAGAAATTACTGACTTAAAAAAAGAAATAAAACAGTGCCTGGAGCAGAAGGGAAAAGAGATAATTTTCAGATCCAAAATAAAGCACCTTGAAGAGAACGAGACCTGCTCCAGGTACTTTTTTAAGAAAGTAACGGATAAAAAGGTTTTAATTGATAATATACAAGGAGAAAAAGATGTACAGGGTATTTTAAAAAGGGTACATTCATTTTATGCGGATCTTTTTAATACAAAAAATATTGATATTGATTTTATGAATGACTCATTGAAGGAGATTACCAATGTTTTAGACCCTGTGTCCCAGTCTCTTTTACAGAGGGAGATCTCGGAACAGGAGGTTTTAGAGACGATCAGGAGTTTTAAATCCGGTAAGGTGCCTGGTCCTGACGGTATACCCATTGAGTTTTATGTCATTTTTTATGGTGTTTTAAAAGATGACCTTTTTTCCCTTTTTACAGAAGTATTTAAAACAAAAGCCCTCCCAGGTTCATGGAGGAAGGGTGATGTCTCCCTGCTGTTCAAAAAGGGAGACCGGTCAGATCTAAAGAACTGGAGACCAATCACCCTCCTCAACTGTGACTACAAAGTGATGGCAAAACTGTGCGCAAATAGATTAAAAAGTGTAATAGAGAAAATAATCCATTCAAATCAGGTCTGTGGGGTGCCTGGGAGGAGCATATGGGAAAATCTTAACCTTTTAAAAGATGTGATTAGTGACACAAAGTCTAGAAACGGAAAACTAGCCATTTTATCCTTAGACTTCGAGAAGGCTTTTGACAGAGTGTCACATTTTTATCTTTTTAAGGTTTTAGAGAAAATGGGTATACCTGAAGGCTTTTTATTGTCTCTTAAGGCCTTTTATAAAAACTGCACAAGCAAGATTTTAGTTAACGGTTTTAAGACACAGGATGTGATTTTAAATTCCGGAGTGAAGCAGGGGTGTCCTTTGTCCCCACTACTTTTCATATGTGCGCTTGAGCCTCTACTATGCACCTTGAGGAGAGATAAGCAAATAAGAGGGGTCCCCCTGCCGGGAGGAGGGGGACTAGAGGCTAAAGTAGTGGGGTACATGGACGATGTGGCAGTGCTCGGAAGGGACACCCCATCGCTTCAAAAAGCCCTAAAGCAAGTTGAATTTTTTTGTTGTGCCTCCGGTTTTAAGGTAAATTTTAATAAAAGCAGTGTTTTAAATATAGGAGGACTGTTTTTAAGGGATTTACCCATTCCTGTGTCTGAGTCTGTGCAGATTTTAGGGGTCTCCTTCAGTGAGTCAAACAATGGTTTTAATAGCTGGGACTTGGTGGCTCAAAAAATAAACACAAAAATTTGTATGTGGAACATGAGAAAGCTAACGATGGAGGGGAAGGTTTTAGTTACAAAGATGGTGATTTTACCCATTTTATTGTATCTTGGCATGGTCTTTCCACCCCCCGAAATGATTTTAAATAAAATTATTAAAGCATGTTTTACCTTTTTATGGAGCTCCAAGAGTGAAAAATTGAGAAGAGAGATCGTCATGATGCCAAAAGGTATGGGTGGAAAGGACTTCCCCGACATCAGGGCGTTCCTTTTTACCAAGTTTTTTAGCATGTGTGTTAGCACACTTTTTAAGGATAGTTACTGGTCATATTTTATCCGTTTTAATACAGGTTTTTTTATGAGGAGGAATGGGTGGTTTAAAACTGTTTTAAGCTGTCCTTATGCTTTTAATCTTCCCCAACAATACAAGATTTTAGAGAAAATTTTCAACTTGTACAACTTTAACGGAAAAAGTATTAATGAAGTAACTAATAGCAAAAAAATGTTAAAATATATTAAAGAAAGTGGTTTTATTACCCCTGTGAATAATTTTAATGAAGAGAAATGCAGGAAAATATGGAAGATGGCAAATATGATTTATCTTTTTAATTCACAGAAAGATCTGGCCTGGAGCTGCATACACGAGTGTCTTCCATGCCGGGCATTCCAGCACCGAAGAAGGATGGCCAACACTGCAGTATGCCCGAGGGAGGGCTGCCAGGAACCCGAGACCGTGTACCACCTTTTCTGGACTTGTTTTTATGCAAAAAGGATATGGACTAAAATACTCCCTCTGGTGAAGAAGATAACAGAAATAAAGGACTTAAACTCTGCAGCTGTTTTTTATGGATGTCTGGAATGCCCAATACGGACTCAAGAGACAATGGCATGGAAGATCATAAACTGTGTTAAAGCAGCTCTATGGAATGCCAGAAACATTTTACTTTTTAAACATGAGATTTTATCTGTGAATGATGTTTTAGCTCTTTGTTTTAGTGATATGTACCAGTACTTTTTATTAGACAAGAAATATTATCCTTTATTAGCTAGAAAATGGTATTTTAATGAATGGAACGCCCTTTTGTAAAGCCACCAAGTGCCCATTTTAAGTGTATTATGATTGTATTTATGTGAACTTTTATTGTTATATGTGATTTTATTATCAAAATTTGTTTTTATTGAAAAAAATTATATTTATAAATCGTAATGCACTTTGTAAAATGTTATGAATTCTAAATAAAAAGATACCCCTCAGGGGTAGCCAAGTTAAAAAAAAAATCTGTTCTTATCAGTTTAATATCTGATACGTCCCCTATCTGGGGACCATATATTAAATGGATTTTTGAGAACGGGGGCCGATTTCGAAGCTTGCTTCCGTCGCCCTATGCATTGACCCGATATGGCAGTATCTTCGGGTACAGTGCACCACCCCCTTACAGGGTTAAAAAGAAAGATTCCTACTTTCATTGCTACCTGCTTGCTGGCTAGCCAGCTAGCCAGCCCTGTGGGCCTTGCTGCTGCTGCAGCCAAAAAACAAAAGGTGGTGCTACTGCTGCTTCTGCTGCTTCTGCTTCTGCTTGTGTCTGGCCCCTGTTGGAGCGTCCAGGCACAGGACTTCTGCTGCTGCTGACTAAATGGCCTCCTTAATTGGATCATTTGAGTAGCCAGCACACCTGTGCAGGTAGGGCATGACATGATAGGCAGCTGCCTTGATAGCGGGTGGGTGCTGAATGTTCCTAATTGACAAAATAAGATTAATGCTTATGAAGAAATATAAAATCTCATCCCTTCCCCAATATCGCGCCACACCCCTACCCCTTAATTCCCTGGTTGAACTTGATGGACATATGTCTTTTTTCGACCGTACTAACTATGTAACTATGTAACATAACATGGGGGGGGGGGTCTCCTGGCTGTTCACACAGGTGTGTCATTGCTGTACATTGACCATGCATTGCTTCTGTGGTATTGCAAAGGCAAAGACAAATGCTTCCAGCCATCCATTGCACTAATGGATTGGTCATCAGCTGGCTGTCTATGTCCCGCATCAATATAGACCAAAGTACAGAGGGTTAGGCTATGCTATTGTGCACCTACCTGATGCATCAGAAGGTGCGAGGCCCTTGCTAAATTCTGTGCACAGACTTTGAGATCTATGCTTTAGACTGTATCTAAACCTGCTCCAACATGGACTGACATTCTGGCCTACTTTCAGCCGATGCGACTTGTCTGTCGCTGAACAGTCGCTTTTTATGTATTCAGCACCTATGTATAATGTTGTAAAAATGCTCTAGAAGCTAAAGTCGCAGAAATGTCACACATATTTGGCCTGCAACTTTCTGTGCGACAAATTCAGACAGGAAAAATCAGTATAAATCCTTAGAAAATTATCCCCCAGTGTCTCCATCTGCTGGCGGTATTGAATAAGCATTGCTGCACTGATGGGGTATGCATTAGACGAAAAAAAAGAAGAAAAAGAAGAATAATACGCCCAGAAAAGAGGCGAAAAGGAGAAAAACGTAAAAAAACGTGAAAAAAAAGTAAGAGGAAGAGAAGGGAAAAAAAGGTGGAAATGGGTTTAAAAGTGATTTCGGCGGAGAAATATATATATATATATATATATATATATATATATATATATATATGCGCACACACACACATAGATATAAACGTATTCTCCGTTGAGATATTGCAGCCGCTGCTGTGTCCAGGCCCAGGAGCCTTAGCACTGTGCTGTGATGTCACTCAATACCACTGACATCACTAGGTGTAAACAACATCTCTCCTTTGCTGTGTATGTGACTATGGAGCTGTTTGGTGATGTCGTCTATTACGGCCTTCATAGAAGCAACAGGAGATTGTTGCATCCATCTTGAACCCTCAGAACTACAGTGCTATGATGTCACTCACTTCCACAGGCCTTGCAGAGTGTAAACAACAACAACCCAGCTTTGTTGTGTATGTAACCATAGGGATTTGTGATGTCACCTAGAACCTTCACAGCAGCGACAGCTTTATGAGGAGCATCAGCACTGCTCTGCCTGAGCAGAACCATCACCGCCATAGGTTGTCAAATAACCCGGATTTAACCCACACAGGTAAGTCCAATGGGGTGCAGGCATGTCCTCTATGCTTACAGCTTCCCGTGGGTGTTGGTTTGATATCGTTTGGGGACAGCCAAGGAGGCATCTGCAGGCAACAAAGGTAGGTGTGTGCTTGTGTGTGTGTTTCCTATGCAGATCCTAAGCCCAGTGTCACATGCAAGTAGGAGGAGTAAGAAGGGTTCCTGGCAAATCCGGGTTATGGATTGCATTTAAAAAGGCCCCGTGGGAGTGCAATGGGCCCCTGTCTTGCTGCTTAGCAATAATGGTATGGGTTTAGGTTCTGCTGTGTGTACTGGTGGTTGACTGCCCCCCAGCCCAGAGTGTGCATGGAAAATTGTCTGGCAGCCTCCCTGACAGCAAGCAGTGATAGTGCCCATGAAGGGGACCTTGTTGGGCCCGCCCCTTTCACGGTTATCGCTTCTCGGCCTTTTGGCTAAGATCAAGTGTAGTATCTGTTCTTATCAGTTTAATATCTGATACGTCCCCTATCTGGGGACCATATATTAAATGGATTTTTGAGAACGGGGGCCGATTTCGAAGCTTGCTTCCGTCGCCCTATGCATTGACCCGATATGGCAGTATCTTCGGGTACAGTGCACCACCCCCTTACAGGGTTAAAAAGAAAGATTCCTACTTTCATTGCTACCTGCTTGCTGGCTAGCCAGCTAGCCAGCCCTGTGGGCCTTGCTGCTGCTGCAGCCAAAAAACAAAAGGTGGTGCTGCTGCTGCTTCTGCTGCTTCTGCTTCTGCTTGTGTCTGGCCCCTGTTGGAGCGTCCAGGCACAGGACTTCTGCTGCTGCTGACTAAATGGCCTCCTTAATTGGATCATTTGAGTAGCCAGCACACCTGTGCAGGTAGGGCATGACATGATAGGCAGCTGCCTTGATAGCGGGTGGGTGCTGAATGTTCCTAATTGACAAAATAAGATTAATGCTTATGAAGAAATATAAAATCTCATCCCTTCCCCAATATCGCGCCACACCCCTACCCCTTAATTCCCTGGTTGAACTTGATGGACATATGTCTTTTTTCGACCGTACTAACTATGTAACTATGTAACATAACATGGGGGGGGGGGTCTCCTGGCTGTTCACACAGGTGTGTCATTGCTGTACATTGACCATGCATTGCTTCTGTGGTATTGCAAAGACAAATGCTTCCAGCCATCCATTGCACTAATGGATTGGTCATCAGCTGGCTGTCTATGTCCCGCATCAATATAGACCAAAGTACAGAGGGTTAGGCTATGCTATTGTGCACCTACCTGATGCATCAGAAGGTGCGAGGCCCTTGCTAAATTCTGTGCACAGACTTTGAGATCTATGCTTTAGACTGTATCTAAACCTGCTCCAACATGGACTGACATTCTGGCCTACTTTCAGCCGATGCGACTTGTCTGTCGCTGAACAGTCGCTTTTTATGTATTCAGCACCTATGTATAATGTTGTAAAAATGCTCTAGAAGCTAAAGTCGCAGAAATGTCACACATATTTGGCCTGCAACTTTCTGTGCGACAAATTCAGACAGGAAAAATCAGTATAAATCCTTAGAAAATTATCCCCCAGTGTCTCCATCTGCTGGCGGTATTGAATAAGCATTGCTGCACTGATGGGGTATGCATTAGACGAAAAAAAAGAAGAAAAAGAAGAATAATACGCCCAGAAAAGAGGCGAAAAGGAGAAAAACGTAAAAAAACGTGAAAAAAAAGTAAGAGGAAGAGAAGGGAAAAAAAGGTGGAAATGGGTTTAAAAGTGATTTCGGCGGAGAAATATATATATATATATATATATATATGCGCACACACACACATAGATATAAACGTATTCTCCGTTGAGATATTGCAGCCGCTGCTGTGTCCAGGCCCAGGAGCCTTAGCACTGTGCTGTGATGTCACTCAATACCACTGACATCACTAGGTGTAAACAACATCTCTCCTTTGCTGTGTATGTGACTATGGAGCTGTTTGGTGATGTCGTCTATTACGGCCTTCATAGAAGCAACAGGAGATTGTTGCATCCATCTTGAACCCTCAGAACTACAGTGCTATGATGTCACTCACTTCCACAGGCCTTGCAGAGTGTAAACAACAACAACCCAGCTTTGTTGTGTATGTAACCATAGGGATTTGTGATGTCACCTAGAACCTTCACAGCAGCGACAGCTTTATGAGGAGCATCAGCACTGCTCTGCCTGAGCAGAACCATCACCGCCATAGGTTGTCAAATAACCCGGATTTAACCCACACAGGTAAGTCCAATGGGGTGCAGGCATGTCCTCTATGCTTACAGCTTCCCGTGGGTGTTGGTTTGATACCGTTTGGGGACAGCCAAGGAGGCATCTGCAGGCAACAAAGGTAGGTGTGTGCTTGTGTGTGTGTTTCCTATGCAGATCCTAAGCCCAGTGTCACATGCAAGTAGGAGGAGTAAGAAGGGTTCCTGGCAAATCCGGGTTATGGATTGCATTTAAAAAGGCCCCGTGGGAGTGCAATGGGCCCCTGTCTTGCTGCTTAGCAATAATGGTATGGGTTTAGGTTCTGCTGTGTGTACTGGTGGTTGACTGCCCCCCAGCCCAGAGTGTGCATGGAAAATTGTCTGGCAGCCTCCCTGACAGCAAGCAGTGATAGTGCCCATGAAGGGGACCTTGTTGGGCCCGCCCCTTTCACGGTTATCGCTTCTCGGCCTTTTGGCTAAGATCAAGTGTAGTATCTGCATTTGGTCTGGTCGGAAGGTGTCTGTGGTACCCCGCTTCTCGGCCTTGGGGGATTGTCTCTCCTTACGGAGGGACTTCACCCCCTTGCTGCTATTGGGGAGCGGGCTTAGTCCACGGACAACGGGTTGCGATCCCCCTGTCTCTGGGACCTTGTGTCTCAGAAGGCATTTTCGGTACGTTGAGCGTTACCTGTAGCTTCGGAAGCACCTAGGGTACCCCCGACCTCTGCCTTGGGTAAGGGTTCCGCTTTTATAGCGGGATTCCGAGCCCCTGCTGCTATTGGGGAAGGGGCTTAGTCCCTGGGTGTGGAAGATGCCGTTCTCCTGGGCTTTCCCCTCTGGGGAAATGTCGATGCGAAATACCATCCGCATAGAGGTGTCGGAGAGCCATCGTCAGTTGAAGAACCTCCGCTTCATTGCGGAGGTGATTCTTCTTGACTACTTCCGCCTCAATAGGGAGGACATCCTGTGTCTAAATGACCAGGAAAGCCGTGGCCTGTATACCGTCACCTTCACGGCCACGGCGTGTTGCGATAACATCTATGCAACCTTGTCTGGTGCGGACCAGAGGGACGATCGACTCGACGGTCTTTCGTTCCAGTTCCTCTATGGTGAGGAACATATACCGTTGGTGGTGGCTATGCACAGCCCTCATGTGACCACGGAGGATATAGCCACTTTTCTTCGGCGATACTGCGAAGAGGTGCGATTCGCAAACAAAATCTTGAACTCCGTGCGGTTCTGGAACGGCAAGAGGAAGTTCTGGGTCAAGCTCCGTAAGGATCCCGGTGGTATTGGGGGTCTTTGCCATCCGCCCCCAAATTTTGCCATCGGGAGAGTTCGGGGCTTCCTGTTCTATCCTCAAATGCCTATGTATTGCCGAAATTGCTTGAGGTTTGGCCACACCCAGGAGACCTGCGGCGCGGAGCGTGTGATTCGCTGCAATAGGTGTGGCCAAGAAGGTCACATAGCCTCAAGATGTAGCCATACGATAAGGTGCAACCTCTGCGGAGAGGAAAATCACGATTTTAATTCCTGTCCCCATAAAGCAAAAACTACGATGGGTGGGTCAAGGCTGGGCCCACCCAAAGAGGGGACAGGACAAAAGACGTCCTTTTTTAAGATGCCCAAACCCCAGATGGCAGGTACTGATGGGTCCAGGCCCAAGACCTCTGGTGCTCCATCGGGGGGCCCACCGGTGGTAGTGCTAGGGGGAGGCCATGGGGATTCCACGAAGCCCGGGCGGGTGATCGAGTTTACTGCCCGGGAAATTGAAAGACGTCGATCGACTTCCTACCTGGCTCAAGAGCCCGCCGAAACTTCTGAAGGGGGCTCACCTGTGGCGGGTGGCAGCCGACGGGCCTCGGTGGGGGCAAAAGTGGACCCAAAATTGCAGCATAAGCCAGGTACTGGCTTGGCCCAGGGTCGCCCTGCTCCGGACGAAGAGGCCCCGGTGAAAGCCCGCCGGAAGGGGAGCCAGGTGGCCAGGTCTGAGCCCGGTCCTGTTACTCCGCCTATACAGGACAGGGCCAAGAAGACAAGTGGCGCCAAACCAGGGTTTGCTGCCCCGCCAGCAGTGGACCCGGTGGGTAAAACTGGCCATCGTCGATCGATGGGGAAGTTGGAGCAACAGTCCTCAGCAACGCTTGCTGGGGAACAAGCGATGAAAACTTCCCAAGGTAGCGGCAAAGGTTCCGGAAAAGAGGCCTCACAGGCCCCTGTGCAGCAGTTCCAGTCGTCAAATGATGAAAGAAGACGCAGATCCATCAGCCGGGGGCCAGAGATTACATCGAGTGAGAGCAACACAGAGGATATGGACAGCAGTGTGACATTTAAAAGACAAAGAGAAGAAGAAGAGGAAGACATTCAAAGGAAAGCGGCGTGCCGTAGTTCGGACGAGAGCGAGCTCAGGGTCGGGGCATCATCGATCTCAAGCTCCGACCCTCAGAACATCAAGGAGCTGATGACCCCGCAGGCGGGGGATGACGGTACGCAGCTTATTATTGACTTTGATTCTCCAAGCACGGACTCTCCATAAACTATGCCTATCCCTGTAAAAATTGCCTCACTCAATGTGAGGTCCTTAAAGAGCCCTGATCGCAGGGCTGCTTTATTTTCTTATCTAGAGACATGTGACTTTGACCTTTGCCTGCTACAAGAATGTGGAATCCCTAGTAAAATGGACTATAAAGACTTAAAAGAAGACTGGAAGCTGGGCCCATCCATATGGTCCGGTGCAAATGACTGTCGTTCTGTGGGTGTTGGGCTGCTCTGCCGAGGCCAGTCCTTTTCTATTCATACAGTAACTGAGATTGTGCCTGGCAGAGCTCTTTTAATTCATCTATATTTTAATGGACTTTTAATTCGTGTTTTAAATGTGTATGCCCCTCCTGATAAACAGGAGCGGGCAGAACTATTTGAAATTTTACCACTGTTTTGTGTTGGGTCTTCCCCCCTGCTGGTGGGAGGTGATTTTAACTGCATACGTGATGGGGAACACCGGCAGGGTGGGGATATTAATCGTAAAGACCGCACTTCTTACCTGCTTAAAAATTTTATTGATGATTTTAATTTGAAAGATTGCTGGAAGGATCTCTTGCCGGAGGACCCAGGCGCCACATGGTCCAATGGAAGAGTGAGCTCCAGAATCGATTTTATTTTTTCCTCTAGAGCTTTTAAACCCCTGAAATGCACGCTCGAGCAGAATATCTTCTCTGATCATAAGCTCCTCTTGGTGGGCCTGGAGCTAGAGGGGGAGCAAAAAGCAAAAAGGGGCCTCTGGAGATTAAACACCACACTCCTAGAGGACCCTGAGATAAAAGAGGAGTTTGTGCGGACCTACCAATGCTGGCAATCACAAAGAAAACCCCACGAGCCTATGCTGCACTGGTGGGAGGGCACCAAATCTAAAATCAGATTTTTTTTTATCAAAGCAGGTAAGAAGAAGGCAAAAATGGAAAAACAGTGGTTTTATGTTCTTAACATGCGTTTAAATGTACTTTTTAAATTGAAAGAAGCTGGTATGGATGTAGAAAATGATATTTTAAACCTTAAAACTGAAATAAAACATGCCATAGAAAAGAAAGGGAAACAAATCATTTTTAACTCACATGTGCAGCACCTGGAGGAGGGCGAGAAATGTTCCCGTTTCTTTTTTAAAAAAGTGATGAATAGGAGGGATATCATCCAAAACCTTGAGGGTGAATCCACTCCAAAAGGCATGTTAGATGCAGTTTTTATCTTCTACCAGCTTCTTTTTAATAAGAAAGATCTTAATCCATCCTTTTTAGAACATGTTCTTAATTCCCTTGATTTTAAGCTAGATGTTTTAGACCAGGAGGTTTTATCCCGTGATCTTAACTTAGATGAACTTTTATTTGTTTTTAAAAGTTTTTCTAGTGGGAAGGCCCCTGGGGAAGATGGTTTACCCATCGAATTTTATTTAGCTTTTTGGGATATTTTAAAGGATGATATGGTTTTATTGTATAAAGAAACTTTTATTGTTAATGAACTTCCCCCTTCCTGGAGGAGGGGGATTGTATCATTACTTTTTAAAAAGGGTGAAAAGGATATGCTAAAAAATTGGCGCCCCATCACACTTTTAAATGTCGATTATAAAGTTTTAGCCAAGTTATTAGCTGTCCGTTTTAAACCTTTTATTCATAAATTAATTCACCCAAATCAGGTTTGTGGGGTACCTGGAAGGTCTATAGCTGAATCCCTAAATATTTTAAGAGATGTTTTATGGTATTTTAAGGATAGAAATCAAACTGTAGCAATTTTATCCTTAGACTTTGAAAAAGCCTTTGATAGGGTCTCCCATGAATACCTGTTTTTAGTTCTTAAAAAGATGGCAGTGCCTGAAACGATTTTAAGCCGAATCATGCTTTTATACCGATCCTGTTTTAGTCAAGTCTCTGTTAATGGCTTTTTAACCAGCGGTGTTCCTCTTTTATCAGGTGTCAAACAGGGCTGCCCCCTGTCCCCACTCCTTTTTATTTGCGCAATCGAACCACTGATGGCCCTCCTCAGAAAAGACCGGGTAGTAAGAGGCGTACCGATACCTGGTGGAGGAGGGACCCATCTAAAGGTGTTGGGGTACATGGATGATGTCACCATACTGTGCCCGGACTCTCCATCCATGAGGGGGGCATTGAGGAACACCAGCTATTTCTGCGAGGTCTCTGGTTTTAAGCTAAACACAGATAAATGTGACTGTTTTTATATTGGCTCCTGGGATTCATCCATCACCCCAGGAGTCACAATGCAACAGGATCAAATTAAAGTTTTAGGTATTGTTTTTAACCAGGTCAATGATGGGAGCCCTAACTGGGATTCAGCTATAGCTAAGATGGAGAAGAAGATTTTAATGTGGAATCTTAGAAACCTTACCATGGAGGGGAAGATTTTAATAATAAAGATGGTTTTACTCCCTATTATGCTATACATTGCCATGGTATTTCCTCCATCTATTTTATACATTAAAAAAGTAACTAGAATTGTTTTTTCTTTTTTATGGGGTTCAAAAATGGAGAAATTAAAGCGTGATTTTATGTACAAAAGTAAAGATAATGGCGGGAAAGATGTTCCTAACCTTTTTACTTTTTTTTACATAAAGTATTTCTGTTTCTGTTTTAAAATTATTAAATCCGATGGCATTTTTAGCTGCTTTTTAAGGTACGCTGCGGGCATGGTTTTTAAAAGATGGTTGCGCATCCCTCTGAACGCTCCGGTGCTTCTGTGTCCCCCAAAACATTATGTGGTGTTGGAAAAGACAGTCAGGCTCCTAGGTCTCCAAGATTTGGAGCCTGACATACTGGGGGACCAGAGAAAGGTATCAAAGGTCCTCAGGCGGAGTGAGGTTACCCTGGCAGTGTCCAATTTCACACAGGCAAGATCCAAAAAGGTATGGCGGAACGTGTACGGGAAGTTTCTGGCGAATGTACACAGGGATCTTGCCTGGGCAATCGTCCACCAGTGCCTCCCTACTCGTGAGTTCCAGCACAGGCGAGGACTGGTGGCGAGAGCCAAGTGCCCGAGAGATGGCTGCGGAGTGGACGAAACGGTGCTGCACATATTTTGGAACTGCCCTTTTGCACGGGAGCTTTGGAGGAAGGTAGGCCCACTTTTGAAGTGGGCCTGCGGCCTAAAAGATTTTAATCACGAATGTGTCTTTTACGGTCTTTTTAACTGCCCCAATTTTAAACAGCAGATGATCTGCTGGATGATTATTAATTGTTTTAAAAATGCCATCTGGAAAGTTAGGAACATCTTACTTTTTAAACATGATTTTATTGATGTTAAAAACTGTATAAAGCTGGCCCTGAGTGAGATGTACATCTATTACCTAAGAGACAAGAAACAGTTGGGGGCCAGCGAGGCAGCATCCATGTGGTGTCTGCCTCTATGGAACGAAATAACAGTATAATCAGTTTTTATGACATTTGTATAATGTTTTATCCTGCCATTTTTATTTTTTCTCCTTTTATTACTGGTTTTATTATTTGTATTTTAAAACTTTTGTGAACCTTTTATTATTTTGCATTTTAAATTTTGTATGGTTTCTTATTTATTCAATAAAATTTTGTTGAAACCTTATCTGTTCTTATCAGTTTAATATCTGATACGTCCCTTATCTGGGGACCATATATTAAATGGATTTTTGAGAACGGGGGCCGATTTCGAAGCTTGCTTCCGTCGCCCTATGCATTGACCCGATATGGCAGTATCTTCGGGTACAGTGCACCACCCCCTTACAGGGTTAAAAAGAAAGATTCCTACTTTCATTGCTACCTGCTTGCTGGCTAGCCAGCTAGCCAGCCCTGTGGGCCTTGCTGCTGCTGCAGCCAAAAAACAAAAGGTGGTGCTGCTGCTGCTTCTGCTGCTTCTGCTTCTGCTTGTGTCTGGCCCCTGTTGGAGCGTCCAGGCACAGGACTTCTGCTGCTGCTGACTAAATGGCCTCCTTAATTGGATCATTTGAGTAGCCAGCACACCTGTGCAGGTAGGGCATGACATGATAGGCAGCTGCCTTGATAGCGGGTGGGTGCTGAATGTTCCTAATTGACAAAATAAGATTAATGCTTATGAAGAAATATAAAATCTCATCCCTTCCCCAATATCGCGCCACACCCCTACCCCTTAATTCCCTGGTTGAACTTGATGGACATATGTCTTTTTTCGACCGTACTAACTATGTAACTATGTAACATAACATGGGGGGGGGGGTCTCCTGGCTGTTCACACAGGTGTGTCATTGCTGTACATTGACCATGCATTGCTTCTGTGGTATTGCAAAGGCAAAGACAAATGCTTCCAGCCATCCATTGCACTAATGGATTGGTCATCAGCTGGCTGTCTATGTCCCGCATCAATATAGACCAAAGTACAGAGGGTTAGGCTATGCTATTGTGCACCTACCTGATGCATCAGAAGGTGCGAGGCCCTTGCTAAATTCTGTGCACAGACTTTGAGATCTATGCTTTAGACTGTATCTAAACCTGCTCCAACATGGACTGACATTCTGGCCTACTTTCAGCCGATGCGACTTGTCTGTCGCTGAACAGTCGCTTTTTATGTATTCAGCACCTATGTATAATGTTGTAAAAATGCTCTAGAAGCTAAAGTCGCAGAAATGTCACACATATTTGGCCTGCAACTTTCTGTGCGACAAATTCAGACAGGAAAAATCAGTATAAATCCTTAGAAAATTATCCCCCAGTGTCTCCATCTGCTGGCGGTATTGAATAAGCATTGCTGCACTGATGGGGTATGCATTAGACGAAAAAAAAGAAGAAAAAGAAGAATAATACGCCCAGAAAAGAGGCGAAAAGGAGAAAAACGTAAAAAAACGTGAAAAAAAAGTAAGAGGAAGAGAAGGGAAAAAAAGGTGGAAATGGGTTTAAAAGTGATTTCGGCGGAGAAATATATATATATATATATATATATATATATATATATATATATATATATGCGCACACACACACATAGATATAAACGTATTCTCCGTTGAGATATTGCAGCCGCTGCTGTGTCCAGGCCCAGGAGCCTTAGCACTGTGCTGTGATGTCACTCAATACCACTGACATCACTAGGTGTAAACAACATCTCTCCTTTGCTGTGTATGTGACTATGGAGCTGTTTGGTGATGTCGTCTATTACGGCCTTCATAGAAGCAACAGGAGATTGTTGCATCCATCTTGAACCCTCAGAACTACAGTGCTATGATGTCACTCACTTCCACAGGCCTTGCAGAGTGTAAACAACAACAACCCAGCTTTGTTGTGTATGTAACCATAGGGATTTGTGATGTCACCTAGAACCTTCACAGCAGCGACAGCTTTATGAGGAGCATCAGCACTGCTCTGCCTGAGCAGAACCATCACCGCCATAGGTTGTCAAATAACCCGGATTTAACCCACACAGGTAAGTCCAATGGGGTGCAGGCATGTCCTCTATGCTTACAGCTTCCCGTGGGTGTTGGTTTGATACCGTTTGGGGACAGCCAAGGAGGCATCTGCAGGCAACAAAGGTAGGTGTGTGCTTGTGTGTGTGTTTCCTATGCAGATCCTAAGCCCAGTGTCACATGCAAGTAGGAGGAGTAAGAAGGGTTCCTGGCAAATCCGGGTTATGGATTGCATTTAAAAAGGCCCCGTGGGAGTGCAATGGGCCCCTGTCTTGCTGCTTAGCAATAATGGTATGGGTTTAGGTTCTGCTGTGTGTACTGGTGGTTGACTGCCCCCCAGCCCAGAGTGTGCATGGAAAATTGTCTGGCAGCCTCCCTGACAGCAAGCAGTGATAGTGCCCATGAAGGGGACCTTGTTGGGCCCGCCCCTTTCACGGTTATCGCTTCTCGGCCTTTTGGCTAAGATCAAGTGTAGTATCTGTTCTTATCAGTTTTCATGCTGGTGGGGATGGGTGCTGCATGGAGGATGCAGGTGTACCAGGGCTTTCCGGGGCTGGTTCTGAGGAATCAGCTCGACGGCTGCCCCGATGTGACCTGTTCCCTTCGGGTCTCGCCATGAGGCTGAGAGGGTCTAGAGCCGAGGTACTTTTGTGCCTCGGGGAGTGGTGACCCCGAGGTGCCGAAACTCACTGAGTTGAAGCACGGGCACCATAATCTCTTCACCTTGTGGCACTCACCTCTTGATTCCCGGCCTTCTGGCTAGGATCAGAGAAATTTTTATAGATCCGGCCGGATGTCCGGGCAGTATATCTGCACACATTCACTTATTTATTTATTTTTTGTCTCACTGTGTCACTTTTTGCGTGTTGTGTGTTCACAGGATTTGTCAGGATGCGGTAGCCCTTCTGGGTGTCCCTCCTGGCGGTCTAGGGGAGGTGTGTGTGGCCATTAGGTTCCGCACCTCCCTGCAAACACCCCGGGTACTCCTGCTTTGGCAGGGTACCTACCGTAATCGGCTCTGCGGGCAGATACCTTGGCTAACGCCAAGGGGGATGCCGGGAGCATTTGTGGTCCCCTAGTAGCTTCGGCGAAAAGGGACATCGAACCTGGAACCTCGCAGGTACCTTTTGGTCCGGAGGCGAAGGGTAAGGTTTGTTGGGGGGCCTCTCTCCTATCGGAGAAGGGCTTGCGATAGACCGCATCCTTTGTGCACGTTTTTTTTAGTGTAACACGTTTGCACTTTTTCTTGCACTTTGGGTGAATCGAAAGCACGTTCCTCGGCTTTAGATAAAAAAAAAAAAAAAAAAAAAAAAAAAAAAAAAAAAAAATCTGTTCTTATCAGTTTAATATCTGATACGTCCCTTATCTGGGGACCATATATTAAATGGATTTTTGAGAACGGGGGCCGATTTCGAAGCTTGCTTCCGTCGCCCTATGCATTGACCCGATATGGCAGTATCTTCGGGTACAGTGCACCACCCCCTTACAGGGTTAAAAAGAAAGATTCCTACTTTCATTGCTACCTGCTTGCTGGCTAGCCAGCTAGCCAGCCCTGTGGGCCTTGCTGCTGCTGCAGCCAAAAAACAAAAGGTGGTGCTGCTGCTGCTTCTGCTGCTTCTGCTTCTGCTTGTGTCTGGCCCCTGTTGGAGCGTCCAGGCACAGGACTTCTGCTGCTGCTGACTAAATGGCCTCCTTAATTGGATCATTTGAGTAGCCAGCACACCTGTGCAGGTAGGGCATGACATGATAGGCAGCTGCCTTGATAGCGGGTGGGTGCTGAATGTTCCTAATTGACAAAATAAGATTAATGCTTATGAAGAAATATAAAATCTCATCCCTTCCCCAATATCGCGCCACACCCCTACCCCTTAATTCCCTGGTTGAACTTGATGGACATATGTCTTTTTTCGACCGTACTAACTATGTAACTATGTAACATAACATGGGGGGGGGGGTCTCCTGGCTGTTCACACAGGTGTGTCATTGCTGTACATTGACCATGCATTGCTTCTGTGGTATTGCAAAGGCAAAGACAAATGCTTCCAGCCATCCATTGCACTAATGGATTGGTCATCAGCTGGCTGTCTATGTCCCGCATCAATATAGACCAAAGTACAGAGGGTTAGGCTATGCTATTGTGCACCTACCTGATGCATCAGAAGGTGCGAGGCCCTTGCTAAATTCTGTGCACAGACTTTGAGATCTATGCTTTAGACTGTATCTAAACCTGCTCCAACATGGACTGACATTCTGGCCTACTTTCAGCCGATGCGACTTGTCTGTCGCTGAACAGTCGCTTTTTATGTATTCAGCACCTATGTATAATGTTGTAAAAATGCTCTAGAAGCTAAAGTCGCAGAAATGTCACACATATTTGGCCTGCAACTTTCTGTGCGACAAATTCAGACAGGAAAAATCAGTATAAATCCTTAGAAAATTATCCCCCAGTGTCTCCATCTGCTGGCGGTATTGAATAAGCATTGCTGCACTGATGGGGTATGCATTAGACGAAAAAAAAGAAGAAAAAGAAGAATAATACGCCCAGAAAAGAGGCGAAAAGGAGAAAAACGTAAAAAAACGTGAAAAAAAAGTAAGAGGAAGAGAAGGGAAAAAAAGGTGGAAATGGGTTTAAAAGTGATTTCGGCGGAGAAATATATATATATATATATATATATATATATATATATATATATATATATGCGCACACACACACATAGATATAAACGTATTCTCCGTTGAGATATTGCAGCCGCTGCTGTGTCCAGGCCCAGGAGCCTTAGCACTGTGCTGTGATGTCACTCAATACCACTGACATCACTAGGTGTAAACAACATCTCTCCTTTGCTGTGTATGTGACTATGGAGCTGTTTGGTGATGTCGTCTATTACGGCCTTCATAGAAGCAACAGGAGATTGTTGCATCCATCTTGAACCCTCAGAACTACAGTGCTATGATGTCACTCACTTCCACAGGCCTTGCAGAGTGTAAACAACAACAACCCAGCTTTGTTGTGTATGTAACCATAGGGATTTGTGATGTCACCTAGAACCTTCACAGCAGCGACAGCTTTATGAGGAGCATCAGCACTGCTCTGCCTGAGCAGAACCATCACCGCCATAGGTTGTCAAATAACACGGATTTAACCCACACAGGTAAGTCCAATGGGGTGCAGGCATGTCCTCTATGCTTACAGCTTCCCGTGGGTGTTGGTTTGATACCGTTTGGGGACAGCCAAGGAGGCATCTGCAGGCAACAAAGGTAGGTGTGTGCTTGTGTGTGTGTTTCCTATGCAGATCCTAAGCCCAGTGTCACATGCAAGTAGGAGGAGTAAGAAGGGTTCCTGGCAAATCCGGGTTATGGATTGCATTTAAAAAGGCCCCGTGGGAGTGCAATGGGCCCCTGTCTTGCTGCTTAGCAATAATGGTATGGGTTTAGGTTCTGCTGTGTGTACTGGTGGTTGACTGCCCCCCAGCCCAGAGTGTGCATGGAAAATTGTCTGGCAGCCTCCCTGACAGCAAGCAGTGATAGTGCCCATGAAGGGGACCTTGTTGGGCCCGCCCCTTTCACGGTTATCGCTTCTCGGCCTTTTGGCTAAGATCAAGTGTAGTATCTGTTCTTATCAGTTTAATATCTGATACGTCCCCTATCTGGGGACCATATATTAAATGGATTTTTGAGAACGGGGGCCGATTTCGAAGCTTGCTTCCGTCGCCCTATGCATTGACCCGATATGGCAGTATCTTCGGGTACAGTGCACCACCCCCTTACAGGGTTAAAAAGAAAGATTCCTACTTTCATTGCTACCTGCTTGCTGGCTAGCCAGCTAGCCAGCCCTGTGGGCCTTGCTGCTGCTGCAGCCAAAAAACAAAAGGTGGTGCTGCTGCTGCTTCTGCTGCTTCTGCTTCTGCTTGTGTCTGGCCCCTGTTGGAGCGTCCAGGCACAGGACTTCTGCTGCTGCTGACTAAATGGCCTCCTTAATTGGATCATTTGAGTAGCCAGCACACCTGTGCAGGTAGGGCATGACATGATAGGCAGCTGCCTTGATAGCGGGTGGGTGCTGAATGTTCCTAATTGACAAAATAAGATTAATGCTTATGAAGAAATATAAAATCTCATCCCTTCCCCAATATCGCGCCACACCCCTACCCCTTAATTCCCTGGTTGAACTTGATGGACATATGTCTTTTTTCGACCGTACTAACTATGTAACTATGTAACATAACATGGGGGGGGGGGGGGTCTCCTGGCTGTTCACACAGGTGTGTCATTGCTGTACATTGACCATGCATTGCTTCTGTGGTATTGCAAAGGCAAAGACAAATGCTTCCAGCCATCCATTGCACTAATGGATTGGTCATCAGCTGGCTGTCTATGTCCCGCATCAATATAGACCAAAGTACAGAGGGTTAGGCTATGCTATTGTGCACCTACCTGATGCATCAGAAGGTGCGAGGCCCTTGCTAAATTCTGTGCACAGACTTTGAGATCTATGCTTTAGACTGTATCTAAACCTGCTCCAACATGGACTGACATTCTGGCCTACTTTCAGCCGATGCGACTTGTCTGTCGCTGAACAGTCGCTTTTTATGTATTCAGCACCTATGTATAATGTTGTAAAAATGCTCTAGAAGCTAAAGTCGCAGAAATGTCACACATATTTGGCCTGCAACTTTCTGTGCGACAAATTCAGACAGGAAAAATCAGTATAAATCCTTAGAAAATTATCCCCCAGTGTCTCCATCTGCTGGCGGTATTGAATAAGCATTGCTGCACTGATGGGGTATGCATTAGACGAAAAAAAAGAAGAAAAAGAAGAATAATACGCCCAGAAAAGAGGCGAAAAGGAGAAAAACGTAAAAAAACGTGAAAAAAAAGTAAGAGGAAGAGAAGGGAAAAAAAGGTGGAAATGGGTTTAAAAGTGATTTCGGCGGAGAAATATATATATATATATATATATATATATATATATATATATATATATGCGCACACACACACATAGATATAAACGTATTCTCCGTTGAGATATTGCAGCCGCTGCTGTGTCCAGGCCCAGGAGCCTTAGCACTGTGCTGTGATGTCACTCAATACCACTGACATCACTAGGTGTAAACAACATCTCTCCTTTGCTGTGTATGTGACTATGGAGCTGTTTGGTGATGTCGTCTATTACGGCCTTCATAGAAGCAACAGGAGATTGTTGCATCCATCTTGAACCCTCAGAACTACAGTGCTATGATGTCACTCACTTCCACAGGCCTTGCAGAGTGTAAACAACAACAACCCAGCTTTGTTGTGTATGTAACCATAGGGATTTGTGATGTCACCTAGAACCTTCACAGCAGCGACAGCTTTATGAGGAGCATCAGCACTGCTCTGCCTGAGCAGAACCATCACCGCCATAGGTTGTCAAATAACCCGGATTTAACCCACACAGGTAAGTCCAATGGGGTGCAGGCATGTCCTCTATGCTTACAGCTTCCCGTGGGTGTTGGTTTGATACCGTTTGGGGACAGCCAAGGAGGCATCTGCAGGCAACAAAGGTAGGTGTGTGCTTGTGTGTGTGTTTCCTATGCAGATCCTAAGCCCAGTGTCACATGCAAGTAGGAGGAGTAAGAAGGGTTCCTGGCAAATCCGGGTTATGGATTGCATTTAAAAAGGCCCCGTGGGAGTGCAATGGGCCCCTGTCTTGCTGCTTAGCAATAATGGTATGGGTTTAGGTTCTGCTGTGTGTACTGGTGGTTGACTGCCCCCCAGCCCAGAGTGTGCATGGAAAATTGTCTGGCAGCCTCCCTGACAGCAAGCAGTGATAGTGCCCATGAAGGGGACCTTGTTGGGCCCGCCCCTTTCACGGTTATCGCTTCTCGGCCTTTTGGCTAAGATCAAGTGTAGTATCTGTTCTTATCAGTTTAATATCTGATACGTCCCCTATCTGGGGACCATATATTAAATGGATTTTTGAGAACGGGGGCCGATTTCGAAGCTTGCTTCCGTCGCCCTATGCATTGACCCGATATGGCAGTATCTTCGGGTACAGTGCACCACCCCCTTACAGGGTTAAAAAGAAAGATTCCTACTTTCATTGCTACCTGCTTGCTGGCTAGCCAGCTAGCCAGCCCTGTGGGCCTTGCTGCTGCTGCAGCCAAAAAACAAAAGGTGGTGCTGCTGCTGCTTCTGCTGCTTCTGCTTCTGCTTGTGTCTGGCCCCTGTTGGAGCGTCCAGGCACAGGACTTCTGCTGCTGCTGACTAAATGGCCTCCTTAATTGGATCATTTGAGTAGCCAGCACACCTGTGCAGGTAGGGCATGACATGATAGGCAGCTGCCTTGATAGCGGGTGGGTGCTGAATGTTCCTAATTGACAAAATAAGATTAATGCTTATGAAGAAATATAAAATCTCATCCCTTCCCCAATATCGCGCCACACCCCTACCCCTTAATTCCCTGGTTGAACTTGATGGACATATGTCTTTTTTCGACCGTACTAACTATGTAACTATGTAACATAACATGGGGGGGGGGGGGGTCTCCTGGCTGTTCACACAGGTGTGTCATTGCTGTACATTGACCATGCATTGCTTCTGTGGTATTGCAAAGGCAAAGACAAATGCTTCCAGCCATCCATTGCACTAATGGATTGGTCATCAGCTGGCTGTCTATGTCCCGCATCAATATAGACCAAAGTACAGAGGGTTAGGCTATGCTATTGTGCACCTACCTGATGCATCAGAAGGTGCGAGGCCCTTGCTAAATTCTGTGCACAGACTTTGAGATCTATGCTTTAGACTGTATCTAAACCTGCTCCAACATGGACTGACATTCTGGCCTACTTTCAGCCGATGCGACTTGTCTGTCGCTGAACAGTCGCTTTTTATGTATTCAGCACCTATGTATAATGTTGTAAAAATGCTCTAGAAGCTAAAGTCGCAGAAATGTCACACATATTTGGCCTGCAACTTTCTGTGCGACAAATTCAGACAGGAAAAATCAGTATAAATCCTTAGAAAATTATCCCCCAGTGTCTCCATCTGCTGGCGGTATTGAATAAGCATTGCTGCACTGATGGGGTATGCATTAGACGAAAAAAAAGAAGAAAAAGAAGAATAATACGCCCAGAAAAGAGGCGAAAAGGAGAAAAACGTAAAAAAACGTGAAAAAAAAGTAAGAGGAAGAGAAGGGAAAAAAAGGTGGAAATGGGTTTAAAAGTGATTTCGGCGGAGAAATATATATATATATATATATATATATATATATATATATATATATGTATATATATATGCGCACACACACACATAGATATAAACGTATTCTCCGTTGAGATATTGCAGCCGCTGCTGTGTCCAGGCCCAGGAGCCTTAGCACTGTGCTGTGATGTCACTCAATACCACTGACATCACTAGGTGTAAACAACATCTCTCCTTTGCTGTGTATGTGACTATGGAGCTGTTTGGTGATGTCGTCTATTACGGCCTTCATAGAAGCAACAGGAGATTGTTGCATCCATCTTGAACCCTCAGAACTACAGTGCTATGATGTCACTCACTTCCACAGGCCTTGCAGAGTGTAAACAACAACAACCCAGCTTTGTTGTGTATGTAACCATAGGGATTTGTGATGTCACCTAGAACCTTCACAGCAGCGACAGCTTTATGAGGAGCATCAGCACTGCTCTGCCTGAGCAGAACCATCACCGCCATAGGTTGTCAAATAACCCGGATTTAACCCACACAGGTAAGTCCAATGGGGTGCAGGCATGTCCTCTATGCTTACAGCTTCCCGTGGGTGTTGGTTTGATACCGTTTGGGGACAGCCAAGGAGGCATCTGCAGGCAACAAAGGTAGGTGTGTGCTTGTGTGTGTGTTTCCTATGCAGATCCTAAGCCCAGTGTCACATGCAAGTAGGAGGAGTAAGAAGGGTTCCTGGCAAATCCGGGTTATGGATTGCATTTAAAAAGGCCCCGTGGGAGTGCAATGGGCCCCTGTCTTGCTGCTTAGCAATAATGGTATGGGTTTAGGTTCTGCTGTGTGTACTGGTGGTTGACTGCCCCCCAGCCCAGAGTGTGCATGGAAAATTGTCTGGCAGCCTCCCTGACAGCAAGCAGTGATAGTGCCCATGAAGGGGACCTTGTTGGGCCCGCCCCTTTCACGGTTATCGCTTCTCGGCCTTTTGGCTAAGATCAAGTGTAGTATCTGTTCTTATCAGTTTAATATCTGATACGTCCCCTATCTGGGGACCATATATTAAATGGATTTTTGAGAACGGGGGCCGATTTCGAAGCTTGCTTCCGTCGCCCTATGCATTGACCCGATATGGCAGTATCTTCGGGTACAGTGCACCACCCCCTTACAGGGTTAAAAAGAAAGATTCCTACTTTCATTGCTACCTGCTTGCTGGCTAGCCAGCTAGCCAGCCCTGTGGGCCTTGCTGCTGCTGCAGCCAAAAAACAAAAGGTGGTGCTGCTGCTGCTTCTGCTGCTTCTGCTTCTGCTTGTGTCTGGCCCCTGTTGGAGCGTCCAGGCACAGGACTTCTGCTGCTGCTGACTAAATGGCCTCCTTAATTGGATCATTTGAGTAGCCAGCACACCTGTGCAGGTAGGGCATGACATGATAGGCAGCTGCCTTGATAGCGGGTGGGTGCTGAATGTTCCTAATTGACAAAATAAGATTAATGCTTATGAAGAAATATAAAATCTCATCCCTTCCCCAATATCGCGCCACACCCCTACCCCTTAATTCCCTGGTTGAACTTGATGGACATATGTCTTTTTTCGACCGTACTAACTATGTAACATAACATGGGGGGGGGGGGTCTCCTGGCTGTTCACACAGGTGTGTCATTGCTGTACATTGACCATGCATTGCTTCTGTGGTATTGCAAAGGCAAAGACAAATGCTTCCAGCCATCCATTGCACTAATGGATTGGTCATCAGCTGGCTGTCTATGTCCCGCATCAATATAGACCAAAGTACAGAGGGTTAGGCTATGCTATTGTGCACCTACCTGATGCATCAGAAGGTGCGAGGCCCTTGCTAAATTCTGTGCACAGACTTTGAGATCTATGCTTTAGACTGTATCTAAACCTGCTCCAACATGGACTGACATTCTGGCCTACTTTCAGCCGATGCGACTTGTCTGTCGCTGAACAGTCGCTTTTTATGTATTCAGCACCTATGTATAATGTTGTAAAAATGCTCTAGAAGCTAAAGTCGCAGAAATGTCACACATATTTGGCCTGCAACTTTCTGTGCGACAAATTCAGACAGGAAAAATCTGTATAAATCCTTAGAAAATTATCCCCCAGTGTCTCCATCTGCTGGCGGTATTGAATAAGCATTGCTGCACTGATGGGGTATGCATTAGACGAAAAAAAGAAGAAAAAGAAGAATAATACGCCCAGAAAAGAGGCGAAAAGGAGAAAAACGTAAAAAAACGTGAAAAAAAAGTAAGAGGAAGAGAAGGGAAAAAAAGGTGGAAATGGGTTTAAAAGTGATTTCGGCGGAGAAATATATATATATATATATATATATATATATATATATATATATATATGCGCACACACACACATAGATATAAACGTATTCTCCGTTGAGATATTGCAGCCGCTGCTGTGTCCAGGCCCAGGAGCCTTAGCACTGTGCTGTGATGTCACTCAATACCACTGACATCACTAGGTGTAAACAACATCTCTCCTTTGCTGTGTATGTGACTATGGAGCTGTTTGGTGATGTCGTCTATTACGGCCTTCATAGAAGCAACAGGAGATTGTTGCATCCATCTTGAACCCTCAGAACTACAGTGCTATGATGTCACTCACTTCCACAGGCCTTGCAGAGTGTAAACAACAACAACCCAGCTTTGTTGTGTATGTAACCATAGGGATTTGTGATGTCACCTAGAACCTTCACAGCAGCGACAGCTTTATGAGGAGCATCAGCACTGCTCTGCCTGAGCAGAACCATCACCGCCATAGGTTGTCAAATAACCCGGATTTAACCCACACAGGTAAGTCCAATGGGGTGCAGGCATGTCCTCTATGCTTACAGCTTCCCGTGGGTGTTGGTTTGATACCGTTTGGGGACAGCCAAGGAGGCATCTGCAGGCAACAAAGGTAGGTGTGTGCTTGTGTGTGTGTTTCCTATGCAGATCCTAAGCCCAGTGTCACATGCAAGTAGGAGGAGTAAGAAGGGTTCCTGGCAAATCCGGGTTATGGATTGCATTTAAAAAGGCCCCGTGGGAGTGCAATGGGCCCCTGTCTTGCTGCTTAGCAATAATGGTATGGGTTTAGGTTCTGCTGTGTGTACTGGTGGTTGACTGCCCCCCAGCCCAGAGTGTGCATGGAAAATTGTCTGGCAGCCTCCCTGACAGCAAGCAGTGATAGTGCCCATGAAGGGGACCTTGTTGGGCCCGCCCCTTTCACGGTTATCGCTTCTCGGCCTTTTGGCTAAGATCAAGTGTAGTATCTGTTCTTATCAGTTTAATATCTGATACGTCCCCTATCTGGGGACCATATATTAAATGGATTTTTGAGAACGGGGGCCGATTTCGAAGCTTGCTTCCGTCGCCCTATGCATTGACCCGATATGGCAGTATCTTCGGGTACAGTGCACCACCCCCTTACAGGGTTAAAAAGAAAGATTCCTACTTTCATTGCTACCTGCTTGCTGGCTAGCCAGCTAGCCAGCCCTGTGGGCCTTGCTGCTGCTGCAGCCAAAAAACAAAAGGTGGTGCTGCTGCTGCTTCTGCTGCTTCTGCTTCTGCTTGTGTCTGGCCCCTGTTGGAGCGTCCAGGCACAGGACTTCTGCTGCTGCTGACTAAATGGCCTCCTTAATTGGATCATTTGAGTAGCCAGCACACCTGTGCAGGTAGGGCATGACATGATAGGCAGCTGCCTTGATAGCGGGTGGGTGCTGAATGTTCCTAATTGACAAAATAAGATTAATGCTTATGAAGAAATATAAAATCTCATCCCTTCCCCAATATCGCGCCACACCCCTACCCCTTAATTCCCTGGTTGAACTTGATGGACATATGTCTTTTTTCGACCGTACTAACTATGTAACTATGTAACATAACATGGGGGGGGGGGGTCTCCTGGCTGTTCACACAGGTGTGTCATTGCTGTACATTGACCATGCATTGCTTCTGTGGTATTGCAAAGGCAAAGACAAATGCTTCCAGCCATCCATTGAACTAATGGATTGGTCATCAGCTGGCTGTCTATGTCCCGCATCAATATAGACCAAAGTACAGAGGGTTAGGCTATGCTATTGTGCACCTACCTGATGCATCAGAAGGTGCGAGGCCCTTGCTAAATTCTGTGCACAGACTTTGAGATCTATGCTTTAGACTGTATCTAAACCTGCTCCAACATGGACTGACATTCTGGCCTACTTTCAGCCGATGCGACTTGTCTGTCGCTGAACAGTCGCTTTTTATGTATTCAGCACCTATGTATAATGTTGTAAAAATGCTCTAGAAGCTAAAGTCGCAGAAATGTCACACATATTTGGCCTGCAACTTTCTGTGCGACAAATTCAGACAGGAAAAATCAGTATAAATCCTTAGAAAATTATCCCCCAGTGTCTCCATCTGCTGGCGGTATTGAATAAGCATTGCTGCACTGATGGGGTATGCATTAGACGAAAAAAAAGAAGAAAAAGAAGAATAATACGCCCAGAAAAGAGGCGAAAAGGAGAAAAACGTAAAAAAACGTGAAAAAAAAGTAAGAGGAAGAGAAGGGAAAAAAAGGTGGAAATGGGTTTAAAAGTGATTTCGGCGGAGAAATATATATATATATATATATATATATATATATATATATATATATGCGCACACACACACATAGATATAAACGTATTCTCCGTTGAGATATTGCAGCCGCTGCTGTGTCCAGGCCCAGGAGCCTTAGCACTGTGCTGTGATGTCACTCAATACCACTGACATCACTAGGTGTAAACAACATCTCTCCTTTGCTGTGTATGTGACTATGGAGCTGTTTGGTGATGTCGTCTATTACGGCCTTCATAGAAGCAACAGGAGATTGTTGCATCCATCTTGAACCCTCAGAACTACAGTGCTATGATGTCACTCACTTCCACAGGCCTTGCAGAGTGTAAACAACAACAACCCAGCTTTGTTGTGTATGTAACCATAGGGATTTGTGATGTCACCTAGAACCTTCACAGCAGCGACAGCTTTATGAGGAGCATCAGCACTGCTCTGCCTGAGCAGAACCATCACCGCCATAGGTTGTCAAATAACCCGGATTTAACCCACACAGGTAAGTCCAATGGGGTGCAGGCATGTCCTCTATGCTTACAGCTTCCCGTGGGTGTTGGTTTGATACCGTTTGGGGACAGCCAAGGAGGCATCTGCAGGCAACAAAGGTAGGTGTGTGCTTGTGTGTGTGTTTCCTATGCAGATCCTAAGCCCAGTGTCACATGCAAGTAGGAGGAGTAAGAAGGGTTCCTGGCAAATCCGGGTTATGGATTGCATTTAAAAAGGCCCCGTGGGAGTGCAATGGGCCCCTGTCTTGCTGCTTAGCAATAATGGTATGGGTTTAGGTTCTGCTGTGTGTACTGGTGGTTGACTGCCCCCCAGCCCAGAGTGTGCATGGAAAATTGTCTGGCAGCCTCCCTGACAGCAAGCAGTGATAGTGCCCATGAAGGGGACCTTGTTGGGCCCGCCCCTTTCACGGTTATCGCTTCTCGGCCTTTTGGCTAAGATCAAGTGTAGTATCTGTTCTTATCAGTTTAATATCTGATACGTCCCCTATCTGGGGACCATATATTAAATGGATTTTTGAGAACGGGGGCCGATTTCGAAGCTTGCTTCCGTCGCCCTATGCATTGACCCGATATGGCAGTATCTTCGGGTACAGTGCACCACCCCCTTACAGGGTTAAAAAGAAAGATTCCTACTTTCATTGCTACCTGCTTGCTGGCTAGCCAGCCCTGTGGGCCTTGCTGCTGCTGCAGCCAAAAAACAAAAGGTGGTGCTGCTGCTGCTTCTGCTGCTTCTGCTTCTGCTTGTGTCTGGCCCCTGTTGGAGCGTCCAGGCACAGGACTTCTGCTGCTGCTGACTAAATGGCCTCCTTAATTGGATCATTTGAGTAGCCAGCACACCTGTGCAGGTAGGGCATGACATGATAGGCAGCTGCCTTGATAGCGGGTGGGTGCTGAATGTTCCTAATTGACAAAATAAGATTAATGCTTATGAAGAAATATAAAATCTCATCCCTTCCCCAATATCGCGCCACACCCCTACCCCTTAATTCCCTGGTTGAACTTGATGGACATATGTCTTTTTTCGACCGTACTAACTATGTAACTATGTAACATAACATGGGGGGGGGGGGTCTCCTGGCTGTTCACACAGGTGTGTCATTGCTGTACATTGACCATGCATTGCTTCTGTGGTATTGCAAAGGCAAAGACAAATGCTTCCAGCCATCCATTGCACTAATGGATTGGTCATCAGCTGGCTGTCTATGTCCCGCATCAATATAGACCAAAGTACAGAGGGTTAGGCTATGCTATTGTGCACCTACCTGATGCATCAGAAGGTGCGAGGCCCTTGCTAAATTCTGTGCACAGACTTTGAGATCTATGCTTTAGACTGTATCTAAACCTGCTCCAACATGGACTGACATTCTGGCCTACTTTCAGCCGATGCGACTTGTCTGTCGCTGAACAGTCGCTTTTTATGTATTCAGCACCTATGTATAATGTTGTAAAAATGCTCTAGAAGCTAAAGTCGCAGAAATGTCACACATATTTGGCCTGCAACTTTCTGTGCGACAAATTCAGACAGGAAAAATCAGTATAAATCCTTAGAAAATTATCCCCCAGTGTCTCCATCTGCTGGCGGTATTGAATAAGCATTGCTGCACTGATGGGGTATGCATTAGACGAAAAAAAAGAAGAAAAAGAAGAATAATACGCCCAGAAAAGAGGCGAAAAGGAGAAAAACGTAAAAAAACGTGAAAAAAAAGTAAGAGGAAGAGAAGGGAAAAAAAGGTGGAAATGGGTTTAAAAGTGATTTCGGCGGAGAAATATATATATATATATATATATATATATATATATATATATATATGCGCACACACACACATAGATATAAACGTATTCTCCGTTGAGATATTGCAGCCGCTGCTGTGTCCAGGCCCAGGAGCCTTAGCACTGTGCTGTGATGTCACTCAATACCACTGACATCACTAGGTGTAAACAACATCTCTCCTTTGCTGTGTATGTGACTATGGAGCTGTTTGGTGATGTCGTCTATTACGGCCTTCATAGAAGCAACAGGAGATTGTTGCATCCATCTTGAACCCTCAGAACTACAGTGCTATGATGTCACTCACTTCCACAGGCCTTGCAGAGTGTAAACAACAACAACCCAGCTTTGTTGTGTATGTAACCATAGGGATTTGTGATGTCACCTAGAACCTTCACAGCAGCGACAGCTTTATGAGGAGCATCAGCACTGCTCTGCCTGAGCAGAACCATCACCGCCATAGGTTGTCAAATAACCCGGATTTAACCCACACAGGTAAGTCCAATGGGGTGCAGGCATGTCCTCTATGCTTACAGCTTCCCGTGGGTGTTGGTTTGATACCGTTTGGGGACAGCCAAGGAGGCATCTGCAGGCAACAAAGGTAGGTGTGTGCTTGTGTGTGTGTTTCCTATGCAGATCCTAAGCCCAGTGTCACATGCAAGTAGGAGGAGTAAGAAGGGTTCCTGGCAAATCCGGGTTATGGATTGCATTTAAAAAGGCCCCGTGGGAGTGCAATGGGCCCCTGTCTTGCTGCTTAGCAATAATGGTATGGGTTTAGGTTCTGCTGTGTGTACTGGTGGTTGACTGCCCCCCAGCCCAGAGTGTGCATGGAAAATTGTCTGGCAGCCTCCCTGACAGCAAGCAGTGATAGTGCCCATGAAGGGGACCTTGTTGGGCCCGCCCCTTTCACGGTTATCGCTTCTCGGCCTTTTGGCTAAGATCAAGTGTAGTATCTGTTCTTATCAGTTTAATATCTGATACGTCCCCTATCTGGGGACCATATATTAAATGGATTTTTGAGAACGGGGGCCGATTTCGAAGCTTGCTTCCGTCGCCCTATGCATTGACCCGATATGGCAGTATCTTCGGGTACAGTGCACCACCCCCTTACAGGGTTAAAAAGAAAGATTCCTACTTTCATTGCTACCTGCTTGCTGGCTAGCCAGCTAGCCAGCCCTGTGGGCCTTGCTGCTGCTGCAGCCAAAAAACAAAAGGTGGTGCTGCTGCTGCTTCTGCTGCTTCTGCTTCTGCTTGTGTCTGGCCCCTGTTGGAGCGTCCAGGCACAGGACTTCTGCTGCTGCTGACTAAATGGCCTCCTTAATTGGATCATTTGAGTAGCCAGCACACCTGTGCAGGTAGGGCATGACATGATAGGCAGCTGCCTTGATAGCGGGTGGGTGCTGAATGTTCCTAATTGACAAAATAAGATTAATGCTTATGAAGAAATATAAAATCTCATCCCCTCCCCAATATCGCGCCACACCCCTACCCCTTAATTCCCTGGTTGAACTTGATGGACATATGTCTTTTTTCGACCGTACTAACTATGTAACTATGTAACATAACATGGGGGGGGGGGGGGTCTCCTGGCTGTTCACACAGGTGTGTCATTGCTGTACATTGACCATGCATTGCTTCTGTGGTATTGCAAAGGCAAAGACAAATGCTTCCAGCCATCCATTGCACTAATGGATTGGTCATCAGCTGGCTGTCTATGTCCCGCATCAATATAGACCAAAGTACAGAGGGTTAGGCTATGCTATTGTGCACCTACCTGATGCATCAGAAGGTGCGAGGCCCTTGCTAAATTCTGTGCACAGACTTTGAGATCTATGCTTTAGACTGTATCTAAACCTGCTCCAACATGGACTGACATTCTGGCCTACTTTCAGCCGATGCGACTTGTCTGTCGCTGAACAGTCGCTTTTTATGTATTCAGCACCTATGTATAATGTTGTAAAAATGCTCTAGAAGCTAAAGTCGCAGAAATGTCACACATATTTGGCCTGCAACTTTCTGTGCGACAAATTCAGACAGGAAAAATCAGTATAAATCCTTAGAAAATTATCCCCCAGTGTCTCCATCTGCTGGCGGTATTGAATAAGCATTGCTGCACTGATGGGGTATGCATTAGACGAAAAAAAAGAAGAAAAAGAAGAATAATACGCCCAGAAAAGAGGCGAAAAGGAGAAAAACGTAAAAAAACGTGAAAAAAAAGTAAGAGGAAGAGAAGGGAAAAAAAGGTGGAAATGGGTTTAAAAGTGATTTCGGCGGAGAAATATATATATATATATATATATATATATATATATATATATATATATATATGCGCACACACACACATAGATATAAACGTATTCTCCGTTGAGATATTGCAGCCGCTGCTGTGTCCAGGCCCAGGAGCCTTAGCACTGTGCTGTGATGTCACTCAATACCACTGACATCACTAGGTGTAAACAACATCTCTCCTTTGCTGTGTATGTGACTATGGAGCTGTTTGGTGATGTCGTCTATTACGGCCTTCATAGAAGCAACAGGAGATTGTTGCATCCATCTTGAACCCTCAGAACTACAGTGCTATGATGTCACTCACTTCCACAGGCCTTGCAGAGTGTAAACAACAACAACCCAGCTTTGTTGTGTATGTAACCATAGGGATTTGTGATGTCACCTAGAACCTTCACAGCAGCGACAGCTTTATGAGGAGCATCAGCACTGCTCTGCCTGAGCAGAACCATCACCGCCATAGGTTGTCAAATAACCCGGATTTAACCCACACAGGTAAGTCCAATGGGGTGCAGGCATGTCCTCTATGCTTACAGCTTCCCGTGGGTGTTGGTTTGATACCGTTTGGGGACAGCCAAGGAGGCATCTGCAGGCAACAAAGGTAGGTGTGTGCTTGTGTGTGTGTTTCCTATGCAGATCCTAAGCCCAGTGTCACATGCAAGTAGGAGGAGTAAGAAGGGTTCCTGGCAAATCCGGGTTATGGATTGCATTTAAAAAGGCCCCGTGGGAGTGCAATGGGCCCCTGTCTTGCTGCTTAGCAATAATGGTATGGGTTTAGGTTCTGCTGTGTGTACTGGTGGTTGACTGCCCCCCAGCCCAGAGTGTGCATGGAAAATTGTCTGGCAGCCTCCCTGACAGCAAGCAGTGATAGTGCCCATGAAGGGGACCTTGTTGGGCCTGCCCCTTTCACGGTTATCGCTTCTCGGCCTTTTGGCTAAGATCAAGTGTAGTATCTGTTCTTATCAGTTTAATATCTGATACGTCCCCTATCTGGGGACCATATATTAAATAGATTTTTGAGAACGGGGGCCGATTTCGAAGCTTGCTTCCGTCGCCCTATGCATTGACCCGATATGGCAGTATCTTCGGGTACAGTGCACCACCCCCTTACAGGGTTAAAAAGAAAGATTCCTACTTTCATTGCTACCTGCTTGCTGGCTAGCCAGCTAGCCAGCCCTGTGGGCCTTGCTGCTGCTGCAGCCAAAAAACAAAAGGTGGTGCTGCTGCTGCTTCTGCTGCTTCTGCTTCTGCTTGTGTCTGGCCCCTGTTGGAGCGTCCAGGCACAGGACTTCTGCTGCTGCTGACTAAATGGCCTCCTTAATTGGATCATTTGAGTAGCCAGCACACCTGTGCAGGTAGGGCATGACATGATAGGCAGCTGCCTTGATAGCGGGTGGGTGCTGAATGTTCCTAATTGACAAAATAAGATTAATGCTTATGAAGAAATATAAAATCTCATCCCTTCCCCAATATCGCGCCACACCCCTACCCCTTAATTCCCTGGTTGAACTTGATGGACATATGTCTTTTTTCGACCGTACTAACTATGTAACTATGTAACATAACATGGGGGGGGGGGGTCTCCTGGCTGTTCACACAGGTGTGTCATTGCTGTACATTGACCATGCATTGCTTCTGTGGTATTGCAAAGGCAAAGACAAATGCTTCCAGCCATCCATTGCACTAATGGATTGGTCATCAGCTGGCTGTCTATGTCCCGCATCAATATAGACCAAAGTACAGAGGGTTAGGCTATGCTATTGTGCACCTACCTGATGCATCAGAAGGTGCGAGGCCCTTGCTAAATTCTGTGCACAGACTTTGAGATCTATGCTTTAGACTGTATCTAAACCTGCTCCAACATGGACTGACATTCTGGCCTACTTTCAGCCGATGCGACTTGTCTGTCGCTGAACAGTCGCTTTTTATGTATTCAGCACCTATGTATAATGTTGTAAAAATGCTCTAGAAGCTAAAGTCGCAGAAATGTCACACATATTTGGCCTGCAACTTTCTGTGCGACAAATTCAGACAGGAAAAATCAGTATAAATCCTTAGAAAATTATCCCCCAGTGTCTCCATCTGCTGGCGGTATTGAATAAGCATTGCTGCACTGATGGGGTATGCATTAGACGAAAAAAAAGAAGAAAAAGAAGAATAATACGCCCAGAAAAGAGGCGAAAAGGAGAAAAACGTAAAAAAACGTGAAAAAAAAGTAAGAGGAAGAGAAGGGAAAAAAAGGTGGAAATGGGTTTAAAAGTGATTTCGGCGGAGAAATATATATATATATATATATATATATATATATATATATATATATATGCGCACACACACACATAGATATAAACGTATTCTCCGTTGAGATATTGCAGCCGCTGCTGTGTCCAGGCCCAGGAGCCTTAGCACTGTGCTGTGATGTTACTCAATACCACTGACATCACTAGGTGTAAACAACATCTCTCCTTTGCTGTGTATGTGACTATGGAGCTGTTTGGTGATGTCGTCTATTACGGCCTTCATAGAAGCAACAGGAGATTGTTGCATCCATCTAGAACCCTCAGAACTACAGTGCTATGATGTCACTCACTTCCACAGGCCTTGCAGAGTGTAAACAACAACAACCCAGCTTTGTTGTGTATGTAACCATAGGGATTTGTGATGTCACCTAGAACCTTCACAGCAGCGACAGCTTTATGAGGAGCATCAGCACTGCTCTGCCTGAGCAGAACCATCACCGCCATAGGTTGTCAAATAACCCGGATTTAACCCACACAGGTAAGTCCAATGGGGTGCAGGCATGTCCTCTATGCTTACAGCTTCCCGTGGGTGTTGGTTTGATACCGTTTGGGGACAGCCAAGGAGGCATCTGCAGGCAACAAAGGTAGGTGTGTGCTTGTGTGTGTGTTTCCTATGCAGATCCTAAGCCCAGTGTCACATGCAAGTAGGAGGAGTAAGAAGGGTTCCTGGCAAATCCGGGTTATGGATTGCATTTAAAAAGGCCCCGTGGGAGTGCAATGGGCCCCTGTCTTGCTGCTTAGCAATAATGGTATGGGTTTAGGTTCTGCTGTGTGTACTGGTGGTTGACTGCCCCCCAGCCCAGAGTGTGCATGGAAAATTGTCTGGCAGCCTCCCTGACAGCAAGCAGTGATAGTGCCCATGAAGGGGACCTTGTTGGGCCCGCCCCTTTCACGGTTATCGCTTCTCGGCCTTTTGGCTAAGATCAAGTGTAGTATCTGTTCTTATCAGTTTAATATCTGATACGTCCCCTATCTGGGGACCATATATTAAATGGATTTTTGAGAACGGGGGCCGATTTCGAAGCTTGCTTCCGTCGCCCTATGCATTGACCCGATATGGCAGTATCTTCGGGTACAGTGCACCACCCCCTTACAGGGTTAAAAAGAAAGATTCCTACTTTCATTGCTACCTGCTTGCTGGCTAGCCAGCTAGCCAGCCCTGTGGGCCTTGCTGCTGCTGCAGCCAAAAAACAAAAGGTGGTGCTGCTGCTGCTTCTGCTGCTTCTGCTTCTGCTTGTGTCTGGCCCCTGTTGGAGCGTCCAGGCACAGGACTTCTGCTGCTGCTGACTAAATGGCCTCCTTAATTGGATCATTTGAGTAGCCAGCACACCTGTGCAGGTAGGGCATGACATGATAGGCAGCTGCCTTGATAGCGGGTGGGTGCTGAATGTTCCTAATTGACAAAATAAGATTAATGCTTATGAAGAAATATAAAATCTCATCCCTTCCCCAATATCGCGCCACACCCCTACCCCTTAATTCCCTGGTTGAACTTGATGGACATATGTCTTTTTTCGACCGTACTAACTATGTAACTATGTAACATAACATGGGGGGGGGGGTCTCCTGGCTGTTCACACAGGTGTGTCATTGCTGTACATTGACCATGCATTGCTTCTGTGGTATTGCAAAGGCAAAGACAAATGCTTCCAGCCATCCATTGCACTAATGGATTGGTCATCAGCTGGCTGTCTATGTCCCGCATCAATATAGACCAAAGTACAGAGGGTTAGGCTATGCTATTGTGCACCTACCTGATGCATCAGAAGGTGCGAGGCCCTTGCTAAATTCTGTGCACAGACTTTGAGATCTATGCTTTAGACTGTATCTAAACCTGCTCCAACATGGACTGACATTCTGGCCTACTTTCAGCCGATGCGACTTGTCTGTCGCTGAACAGTCGCTTTTTATGTATTCAGCACCTATGTATAATGTTGTAAAAATGCTCTAGAAGCTAAAGTCGCAGAAATGTCACACATATTTGGCCTGCAACTTTCTGTGCGACAAATTCAGACAGGAAAAATCAGTATAAATCCTTAGAAAATTATCCCCCAGTGTCTCCATCTGCTGGCGGTATTGAATAAGCATTGCTGCACTGATGGGGTATGCATTAGACGAAAAAAAAGAAGAAAAAGAAGAATAATACGCCCAGAAAAGAGGCGAAAAGGAGAAAAACGTAAAAAAACGTGAAAAAAAAGTAAGAGGAAGAGAAGGGAAAAAAAGGTGGAAATGGGTTTAAAAGTGATTTCGGCGGAGAAATATATATATATATATATATATATATATATATATATATATATATATATATATATGCGCACACACACACATAGATATAAACGTATTCTCCGTTGAGATATTGCAGCCGCTGCTGTGTCCAGGCCCAGGAGCCTTAGCACTGTGCTGTGATGTCACTCAATACCACTGACATCACTAGGTGTAAACAACATCTCTCCTTTGCTGTGTATGTGACTATGGAGCTGTTTGGTGATGTCGTCTATTACGGCCTTCATAGAAGCAACAGGAGATTGTTGCATCCATCTTGAACCCTCAGAACTACAGTGCTATGATGTCACTCACTTCCACAGGCCTTGCAGAGTGTAAACAACAACAACCCAGCTTTGTTGTGTATGTAACCATAGGGATTTGTGATGTCACCTAGAACCTTCACAGCAGCGACAGCTTTATGAGGAGCATCAGCACTGCTCTGCCTGAGCAGAACCATCACCGCCATAGGTTGTCAAATAACCCGGATTTAACCCACACAGGTAAGTCCAATGGGGTGCAGGCATGTCCTCTATGCTTACAGCTTCCCGTGGGTGTTGGTTTGATACCGTTTGGGGACAGCCAAGGAGGCATCTGCAGGCAACAAAGGTAGGTGTGTGCTTGTGTGTGTGTTTCCTATGCAGATCCTAAGCCCAGTGTCACATGCAAGTAGGAGGAGTAAGAAGGGTTCCTGGCAAATCCGGGTTATGGATTGCATTTAAAAAGGCCCCGTGGGAGTGCAATGGGCCCCTGTCTTGCTGCTTAGCAATAATGGTATGGGTTTAGGTTCTGCTGTGTGTACTGGTGGTTGACTGCCCCCCAGCCCAGAGTGTGCATGGAAAATTGTCTGGCAGCCTCCCTGACAGCAAGCAGTGATAGTGCCCATGAAGGGGACCTTGTTGGGCCCGCCCCTTTCACGGTTATCGCTTCTCGGCCTTTTGGCTAAGATCAAGTGTAGTATCTGTTCTTATCAGTTTAATATCTGATACGTCCCCTATCTGGGGACCATATATTAAATGGATTTTTGAGAACGGGGGCCGATTTCGAAGCTTGCTTCCGTCGCCCTATGCATTGACCCGATATGGCAGTATCTTCGGGTACAGTGCACCACCCCCTTACAGGGTTAAAAAGAAAGATTCCTACTTTCATTGCTACCTGCTTGCTGGCTAGCCAGCTAGCCAGCCCTGTGGGCCTTGCTGCTGCTGCAGCCAAAAAACAAAAGGTGGTGCTGCTGCTGCTTCTGCTGCTTCTGCTTCTGCTTGTGTCTGGCCCCTGTTGGAGCGTCCAGGCACAGGACTTCTGCTGCTGCTGACTAAATGGCCTCCTTAATTGGATCATTTGAGTAGCCAGCACACCTGTGCAGGTAGGGCATGACATGATAGGCAGCTGCCTTGATAGCGGGTGGGTGCTGAATGTTCCTAATTGACAAAATAAGATTAATGCTTATGAAGAAATATAAAATCTCATCCCTTCCCCAATATCGCGCCACACCCCTACCCCTTAATTCCCTGGTTGAACTTGATGGACATATGTCTTTTTTCGACCGTACTAACTATGTAACTATGTAACATAACATGGGGGGGGGGGTCTCCTGGCTGTTCACACAGGTGTGTCATTGCTGTACATTGACCATGCATTGCTTCTGTGGTATTGCAAAGGCAAAGACAAATGCTTCCAGCCATCCATTGCACTAATGGATTGGTCATCAGCTGGCTGTCTATGTCCCGCATCAATATAGACCAAAGTACAGAGGGTTAGGCTATGCTATTGTGCACCTACCTGATGCATCAGATGGTGCGAGGCCCTTGCTAAATTCTGTGCACAGACTTTGAGATCTATGCTTTAGACTGTATCTAAACCTGCTCCAACATGGACTGACATTCTGGCCTACTTTCAGCCGATGCGACTTGTCTGTCGCTGAACAGTCGCTTTTTATGTATTCAGCACCTATGTATAATGTTGTAAAAATGCTCTAGAAGCTAAAGTCGCAGAAATGTCACACATATTTGGCCTGCAACTTTCTGTGCGACAAATTCAGACAGGAAAAATCAGTATAAATCCTTAGAAAATTATCCCCCAGTGTCTCCATCTGCTGGCGGTATTGAATAAGCATTGCTGCACTGATGGGGTATGCATTAGACGAAAAAAAAGAAGAAAAAGAAGAATAATACGCCCAGAAAAGAGGCGAAAAGGAGAAAAACGTAAAAAAACGTGAAAAAAAAGTAAGAGGAAGAGAAGGGAAAAAAAGGTGGAAATGGGTTTAAAAGTGATTTCGGCGGAGAAATATATATATATATATATATATATATATATATATATGCGCACACACACACATAGATATAAACGTATTCTCCGTTGAGATATTGCAGCCGCTGCTGTGTCCAGGCCCAGGAGCCTTAGCACTGTGCTGTGATGTCACTCAATACCACTGACATCACTAGGTGTAAACAACATCTCTCCTTTGCTGTGTATGTGACTATGGAGCTGTTTGGTGATGTCGTCTATTACGGCCTTCATAGAAGCAACAGGAGATTGTTGCATCCATCTTGAACCCTCAGAACTACAGTGCTATGATGTCACTCACTTCCACAGGCCTTGCAGAGTGTAAACAACAACAACCCAGCTTTGTTGTGTATGTAACCATAGGGATTTGTGATGTCACCTAGAACCTTCACAGCAGCGACAGCTTTATGAGGAGCATCAGCACTGCTCTGCCTGAGCAGAACCATCACCGCCATAGGTTGTCAAATAACCCGGATTTAACCCACACAGGTAAGTCCAATGGGGTGCAGGCATGTCCTCTATGCTTACAGCTTCCCGTGGGTGTTGGTTTGATACCGTTTGGGGACAGCCAAGGAGGCATCTGCAGGCAACAAAGGTAGGTGTGTGCTTGTGTGTGTGTTTCCTATGCAGATCCTAAGCCCAGTGTCACATGCAAGTAGGAGGAGTAAGAAGGGTTCCTGGCAAATCCGGGTTATGGATTGCATTTAAAAAGGCCCCGTGGGAGTGCAATGGGCCCCTGTCTTGCTGCTTAGCAATAATGGTATGGGTTTAGGTTCTGCTGTGTGTACTGGTGGTTGACTGCCCCCCAGCCCAGAGTGTGCATGGAAAATTGTCTGGCAGCCTCCCTGACAGCAAGCAGTGATAGTGCCCATGAAGGGGACCTTGTTGGGCCCGCCCCTTTCACGGTTATCGCTTCTCGGCCTTTTGGCTAAGATCAAGTGTAGTATCTGTTCTTATCAGTTTAATATCTGATACGTCCCCTATCTGGGGACCATATATTAAATGGATTTTTGAGAACGGGGGCCGATTTCGAAGCTTGCTTCCGTCGCCCTATGCATTGACCCGATATGGCAGTATCTTCGGGTACAGTGCACCACCCCCTTACAGGGTTAAAAAGAAAGATTCCTACTTTCATTGCTACCTGCTTGCTGGCTAGCCAGCTAGCCAGCCCTGTGGGCCTTGCTGCTGCTGCAGCCAAAAAACAAAAGGTGGTGCTGCTGCTGCTTCTGCTGCTTCTGCTTCTGCTTGTGTCTGGCCCCTGTTGGAGCGTCCAGGCACAGGACTTCTGCTGCTGCTGACTAAATGGCCTCCTTAATTGGATCATTTGAGTAGCCAGCACACCTGTGCAGGTAGGGCATGACATGATAGGCAGCTGCCTTGATAGCGGGTGGGTGCTGAATGTTCCTAATTGACAAAATAAGATTAATGCTTATGAAGAAATATAAAATCTCATCCCTTCCCCAATATCGCGCCACACCCCTACCCCTTAATTCCCTGGTTGAACTTGATGGACATATGTCTTTTTTCGACCGTACTAACTATGTAACTATGTAACATAACATGGGGGGGGGGGTCTCCTGGCTGTTCACACAGGTGTGTCATTGCTGTACAATGACCATGCATTGCTTCTGTGGTATTGCAAAGGCAAAGACAAATGCTTCCAGCCATCCATTGCACTAATGGATTGGTCATCAGCTGGCTGTCTATGTCCCGCATCAATATAGACCAAAGTACAGAGGGTTAGGCTATGCTATTGTGCACCTACCTGATGCATCAGAAGGTGCGAGGCCCTTGCTAAATTCTGTGCACAGACTTTGAGATCTATGCTTTAGACTGTATCTAAACCTGCTCCAACATGGACTGACATTCTGGCCTACTTTCAGCCGATGCGACTTGTCTGTCGCTGAACAGTCGCTTTTTATGTATTCAGCACCTATGTATAATGTTGTAAAAATGCTCTAGAAGCTAAAGTCGCAGAAATGTCACACATATTTGGCCTGCAACTTTCTGTGCGACAAATTCAGACAGGAAAAATCAGTATAAATCCTTAGAAAATTATCCCCCAGTGTCTCCATCTGCTGGCGGTATTGAATAAGCATTGCTGCACTGATGGGGTATGCATTAGACGAAAAAAAAGAAGAAAAAGAAGAATAATACGCCCAGAAAAGAGGCGAAAAGGAGAAAAACGTAAAAAAACGTGAAAAAAAAGTAAGAGGAAGAGAAGGGAAAAAAAGGTGGAAATGGGTTTAAAAGTGATTTCGGCGGAGAAATATATATATATATATATATATATATATATATATATGCGCACACACACACATAGATATAAACGTATTCTCCGTTGAGATATTGCAGCCGCTGCTGTGTCCAGGCCCAGGAGCCTTAGCACTGTGCTGTGATGTCACTCAATACCACTGACATCACTAGGTGTAAACAACATCTCTCCTTTGCTGTGTATGTGACTATGGAGCTGTTTGGTGATGTCGTCTATTACGGCCTTCATAGAAGCAACAGGAGATTGTTGCATCCATCTTGAACCCTCAGAACTACAGTGCTATGATGTCACTCACTTCCACAGGCCTTGCAGAGTGTAAACAACAACAACCCAGCTTTGTTGTGTATGTAACCATAGGGATTTGTGATGTCACCTAGAACCTTCACAGCAGCGACAGCTTTATGAGGAGCATCAGCACTGCTCTGCCTGAGCAGAACCATCACCGCCATAGGTTGTCAAATAACCCGGATTTAACCCACACAGGTAAGTCCAATGGGGTGCAGGCATGTCCTCTATGCTTACAGCTTCCCGTGGGTGTTGGTTTGATACCGTTTGGGGACAGCCAAGGAGGCATCTGCAGGCAACAAAGGTAGGTGTGTGCTTGTGTGTGTGTTTCCTATGCAGATCCTAAGCCCAGTGTCACATGCAAGTAGGAGGAGTAAGAAGGGTTCCTGGCAAATCCGGGTTATGGATTGCATTTAAAAAGGCCCCGTGGGAGTGCAATGGGCCCCTGTCTTGCTGCTTAGCAATAATGGTATGGGTTTAGGTTCTGCTGTGTGTACTGGTGGTTGACTGCCCCCCAGCCCAGAGTGTGCATGGAAAATTGTCTGGCAGCCTCCCTGACAGCAAGCAGTGATAGTGCCCATGAAGGGGACCTTGTTGGGCCCGCCCCTTTCACGGTTATCGCTTCTCGGCCTTTTGGCTAAGATCAAGTGTAGTATCTGTTCTTATCAGTTTAATATCTGATACGTCCCCTATCTGGGGACCATATATTAAATGGATTTTTGAGAACGGGGGCCGATTTCGAAGCTTGCTTCCGTCGCCCTATGCATTGACCCGATATGGCAGTATCTTCGGGTACAGTGCACCACCCCCTTACAGGGTTAAAAAGAAAGATTCCTACTTTCATTGCTACCTGCTTGCTGGCTAGCCAGCTAGCCAGCCCTGTGGGCCTTGCTGCTGCTGCAGCCAAAAAACAAAAGGTGGTGCTGCTGCTGCTTCTGCTGCTTCTGCTTGTGTCTGGCCCCTGTTGGAGCGTCCAGGCACAGGACTTCTGCTGCTGCTGACTAAATGGCCTCCTTAATTGGATCATTTGAGTAGCCAGCACACCTGTGCAGGTAGGGCATGACATGATAGGCAGCTGCCTTGATAGCGGGTGGGTGCTGAATGTTCCTAATTGACAAAATAAGATTAATGCTTATGAAGAAATATAAAATCTCATCCCTTCCCCAATATCGCGCCACACCCCTACCCCTTAATTCCCTGGTTGAACTTGATGGACATATGTCTTTTTTCGACCGTACTAACTATGTAACTATGTAACATAACATGGGGGGGGGGGGTCTCCTGGCTGTTCACACAGGTGTGTCATTGCTGTACATTGACCATGCATTGCTTCTGTGGTATTGCAAAGGCAAAGACAAATGCTTCCAGCCATCCATTGCACTAATGGATTGGTCATCAGCTGGCTGTCTATGTCCCGCATCAATATAGACCAAAGTACAGAGGGTTAGGCTATGCTATTGTGCACCTACCTGATGCATCAGAAGGTGCGAGGCCCTTGCTAAATTCTGTGCACAGACTTTGAGATCTATGCTTTAGACTGTATCTAAACCTGCTCCAACATGGACTGACATTCTGGCCTACTTTCAGCCGATGCGACTTGTCTGTCGCTGAACAGTCAGTCGCTTTTTATGTATTCAGCACCTATGTATAATGTTGTAAAAATGCTCTAGAAGCTAAAGTCGCAGAAATGTCACACATATTTGGCCTGCAACTTTCTGTGCGACAAATTCAGACAGGAAAAATCAGTATAAATCCTTAGAAAATTATCCCCCAGTGTCTCCATCTGCTGGCGGTATTGAATAAGCATTGCTGCACTGATGGGGTATGCATTAGACGAAAAAAAAGAAGAAAAAGAAGAATAATACGCCCAGAAAAGAGGCGAAAAGGAGAAAAATGTAAAAAAACGTGAAAAAAAAGTAAGAGGAAGAGAAGGGAAAAAAAGGTAGAAATGGGTTTAAAAGTGATTTCGGCGGAGAAATATATATATATATATATATATATATATATATATATATGCGCACACACACACATAGATATAAACGTATTCTCCGTTGAGATATTGCAGCCGCTGCTGTGTCCAGGCCCAGGAGCCTTAGCACTGTGCTGTGATGTCACTCAATACCACTGACATCACTAGGTGTAAACAACATCTCTCCTTTGCTGTGTATGTGACTATGGAGCTGTTTGGTGATGTCGTCTATTATGGCCTTCATAGAAGCAACAGGAGATTGTTGCATCCATCTTGAACCCTCAGAACTACAGTGCTATGATGTCACTCACTTCCACAGGCCTTGCAGAGTGTAAACAACAACAACCCAGCTTTGTTGTGTATGTAACCATAGGGATTTGTGATGTCACCTAGAACCTTCACAGCAGCGACAGCTTTATGAGGAGCATCAGCACTGCTCTGCCTGAGCAGAACCATCACCGCCATAGGTTGTCAAATAACCCGGATTTAACCCACACAGGTAAGTCCAATGGGGTGCAGGCATGTCCTCTATGCTTACAGCTTCCCGTGGGTGTTGGTTTGATACCGTTTGGGGACAGCCAAGGAGGCATCTGCAGGCAACAAAGGTAGGTGTGTGCTTGTGTGTGTGTTTCCTATGCAGATCCTAAGCCCAGTGTCACATGCAAGTAGGAGGAGTAAGAAGGGTTCCTGGCAAATCCGGGTTATGGATTGCATTTAAAAAGGCCCCGTGGGAGTGCAATGGGCCCCTGTCTTGCTGCTTAGCAATAATGGTATGGGTTTAGGTTCTGCTGTGTGTACTGGTGGTTGACTGCCCCCCAGCCCAGAGTGTGCATGGAAAATTGTCTGGCAGCCTCCCTGACAGCAAGCAGTGATAGTGCCCATGAAGGGGACCTTGTTGGGCCCGCCCCTTTCACGGTTATCGCTTCTCGGCCTTTTGGCTAAGATCAAGTGTAGTATCTGTTCTTATCAGTTTAATATCTGATACGTCCCCTATCTGGGGACCATATATTAAATGGATTTTTGAGAACGGGGGCCGATTTCGAAGCTTGCTTCCGTCGCCCTATGCATTGACCCGATATGGCAGTATCTTCGGGTACAGTGCACCACCCCCTTACAGGGTTAAAAAGAAAGATTCCTACTTTCATTGCTACCTGCTTGCTGGCTAGCCAGCTAGCCAGCCCTGTGGGCCTTGCTGCTGCTGCAGCCAAAAAACAAAAGGTGGTGCTGCTGCTGCTTCTGCTGCTTCTGCTTCTGCTTGTGTCTGGCCCCTGTTGGAGCGTCCAGGCAGAGGACTTCTGCTGCTGCTGACTAAATGGCCTCCTTAATTGGATCATTTGAGTAGCCAGCACACCTGTGCAGGTAGGGCATGACATGATAGGCAGCTGCCTTGATAGCGGGTGGGTGCTGAATGTTCCTAATTGACAAAATAAGATTAATGCTTATGAAGAAATATAAAATCTCATCCCTTCCCCAATATCGCGCCACACCCCTACCCCTTAATTCCCTGGTTGAACTTGATGGACATATGTCTTTTTTCGACCGTACTAACTATGTAACTATGTAACATAACATGGGGGGGGGGGGGTCTCCTGGCTGTTCACACAGGTGTGTCATTGCTGTACATTGACCATGCATTGCTTCTGTGGTATTGCAAAGGCAAAGACAAATGCTTCCAGCCATCCATTGCACTAATGGATTGGTCATCAGCTGGCTGTCTATGTCCCGCATCAATATAGACCAAAGTACAGAGGGTTAGGCTATGCTATTGTGCACCTACCTGATGCATCAGAAGGTGCGAGGCCCTTGCTAAATTCTGTGCACAGACTTTGAGATCTATGCTTTAGACTGTATCTAAACCTGCTCCAACATGGACTGACATTCTGGCCTACTTTCAGCCGATGCGACTTGTCTGTCGCTGAACAGTCGCTTTTTATGTATTCAGCACCTATGTATAATGTTGTAAAAATGCTCTAGAAGCTAAAGTCGCAGAAATGTCACACATATTTGGCCTGCAACTTTCTGTGCGACAAATTCAGACAGGAAAAATCAGTATAAATCCTTAGAAAATTATCCCCCAGTGTCTCCATCTGCTGGCGGTATTGAATAAGCATTGCTGCACTGATGGGGTATGCATTAGACGAAAAAAAAGAAGAAAAAGAAGAATAATACGCCCAGAAAAGAGGCGAAAAGGAGAAAAACGTAAAAAAACGTGAAAAAAAAGTAAGAGGAAGAGAAGGGAAAAAAAGGTGGAAATGGGTTTAAAAGTGATTTCGGCGGAGAAATATATATATATATATATATATATATATATATATATATATATATATATATGCGCACACACACACATAGATATAAACGTATTCTCCGTTGAGATATTGCAGCCGCTGCTGTGTCCAGGCCCAGGAGCCTTAGCACTGTGCTGTGATGTCACTCAATACCACTGACATCACTAGGTGTAAACAACATCTCTCCTTTGCTGTGTATGTGACTATGGAGCTGTTTGGTGATGTCGTCTATTACGGCCTTCATAGAAGCAACAGGAGATTGTTGCATCCATCTTGAACCCTCAGAACTACAGTGCTATGATGTCACTCACTTCCACAGGCCTTGCAGAGTGTAAACAACAACAACCCAGCTTTGTTGTGTATGTAACCATAGGGATTTGTGATGTCACCTAGAACCTTCACAGCAGCGACAGCTTTATGAGGAGCATCAGCACTGCTCTGCCTGAGCAGAACCATCACCGCCATAGGTTGTCAAATAACCCGGATTTAACCCACACAGGTAAGTCCAATGGGGTGCAGGCATGTCCTCTATGCTTACAGCTTCCCGTGGGTGTTGGTTTGATACCGTTTGGGGACAGCCAAGGAGGCATCTGCAGGCAACAAAGGTAGGTGTGTGCTTGTGTGTGTGTTTCCTATGCAGATCCTAAGCCCAGTGTCACATGCAAGTAGGAGGAGTAAGAAGGGTTCCTGGCAAATCCGGGTTATGGATTGCATTTAAAAAGGCCCCGTGGGAGTGCAATGGGCCCCTGTCTTGCTGCTTAGCAATAATGGTATGGGTTTAGGTTCTGCTGTGTGTACTGGTGGTTGACTGCCCCCCAGCCCAGAGTGTGCATGGAAAATTGTCTGGCAGCCTCCCTGACAGCAAGCAGTGATAGTGCCCATGAAGGGGACCTTGTTGGGCCCGCCCCTTTCACGGTTATCGCTTCTCGGCCTTTTGGCTAAGATCAAGTGTAGTATCTGCATTTGGTCTGGTCGGAAGGTGTCTGTGGTACCCCGCTTCTCGGCCTTGGGGGATTGTCTCTCCTTACGGAGGGACTTCACCCCCTTGCTGCTATTGGGGAGCGGGCTTAGTCCACGGACAACGGGTTGCGATCCCCCTGTCTCTGGGACCTTGTATCTCAGAAGGCATTTTCGGTACGTTGAGCGTTACCTGTAGCTTCGGAAGCACCTAGGGTACCCCCGACCTCTGCCTTGGGTAAGGGTTCCGCTTTTATAGCGGGATTCCGAGCCCCTGCTGCTATTGGGGAAGGGGCTTAGTCCCTGGGTGTGGAAGATGCCGTTCTCCTGGGCTTTCCCCTCTGGGGAAATGTCGATGCGAAATACCATCCGCATAGAGGTGTCGGAGAGCCATCGTCAGTTGAAGAACCTCCGCTTCATTGCGGAGGTGATTCTTCTTGACTACTTCCGCCTCAATAGGGAGGACATCCTGTGTCTAAATGACCAGGAAAGCCGTGGCCTGTATACCGTCACCTTCACGGCCACGGCGTGTTGCGATAACATCTATGCAACCTTGTCTGGTGCGGACCAGAGGGACGATCGACTCGACGGTCTTTCGTTCCAGTTCCTCTATGGTGAGGAACATATACCGTTGGTGGTGGCTATGCACAGCCCTCATGTGACCACGGAGGATATAGCCACTTTTCTTCGGCGATACTGCGAAGAGGTGCGATTCGCAAACAAAATCTTGAACTCCGTGCGGTTCTGGAACGGCAAGAGGAAGTTCTGGGTCAAGCTCCGTAAGGATCCCGGTGGTATTGGGGGTCTTTGCCATCCGCCCCCAAATTTTGCCATCGGGAGAGTTCGGGGCTTCCTGTTCTATCCTCAAATGCCTATGTATTGCCGAAATTGCTTGAGGTTTGGCCACACCCAGGAGACCTGCGGCGCGGAGCGTGTGATTCGCTGCAATAGGTGTGGCCAAGAAGGTCACATAGCCTCAAGATGTAGCCATACGATAAGGTGCAACCTCTGCGGAGAGGAAAATCACGATTTTAATTCCTGTCCCCATAAAGCAAAAACTACGATGGGTGGGTCAAGGCTGGGCCCACCCAAAGAGGGGACAGGACAAAAGACGTCCTTTTTTAAGATGCCCAAACCCCAGATGGCAGGTACTGATGGGTCCAGGCCCAAGACCTCTGGTGCTCCATCGGGGGGCCCACCGGTGGTAGTGCTAGGGGGAGGCCATGGGGATTCCACGAAGCCCGGGCGGGTGATCGAGTTTACTGCCCGGGAAATTGAAAGACGTCGATCGACTTCCTACCTGGCTCAAGAGCCCGCCGAAACTTCTGAAGGGGGCTCACCTGTGGCGGGTGGCAGCCGACGGGCCTCGGTGGGGGCAAAAGTGGACCCAAAATTGCAGCATAAGCCAGGTACTGGCTTGGCCCAGGGTCGCCCTGCTCCGGACGAAGAGGCCCCGGTGAAAGCCCGCCGGAAGGGGAGCCAGGTGGCCAGGTCTGAGCCCGGTCCTGTTACTCCGCCTATACAGGACAGGGCCAAGAAGACAAGTGGCGCCAAACCAGGGTTTGCTGCCCCGCCAGCAGTGGACCCGGTGGGTAAAACTGGCCATCGTCGATCGATGGGGAAGTTGGAGCAACAGTCCTCAGCAACGCTTGCTGGGGAACAAGCGATGAAAACTTCCCAAGGTAGCGGCAAAGGTTCCGGAAAAGAGGCCTCACAGGCCCCTGTGCAGCAGTTCCAGTCGTCAAATGATGAAAGAAGACGCAGATCCATCAGCCGGGGGCCAGAGATTACATCGAGTGAGAGCAACACAGAGGATATGGACAGCAGTGTGACATTTAAAAGACAAAGAGAAGAAGAAGAGGAAGACATTCAAAGGAAAGCGGCGTGCCGTAGTTCGGACGAGAGCGAGCTCAGGGTCGGGGCATCATCGATCTCAAGCTCCGACCCTCAGAACATCAAGGAGCTGATGACCCCGCAGGCGGGGGATGACGGTACGCAGCTTATTATTGACTTTGATTCTCCAAGCACGGACTCTCCATAAACTATGCCTATCCCTGTAAAAATTGCCTCACTCAATGTGAGGTCCTTAAAGAGCCCTGATCGCAGGGCTGCTTTATTTTCTTATCTAGAGACATGTGACTTTGACCTTTGCCTGCTACAAGAATGTGGAATCCCTAGTAAAATGGACTATAAAGACTTAAAAGAAGACTGGAAGCTGGGCCCATCCATATGGTCCGGTGCAAATGACTGTCGTTCTGTGGGTGTTGGGCTGCTCTGCCGAGGCCAGTCCTTTTCTATTCATACAGTAACTGAGATTGTGCCTGGCAGAGCTCTTTTAATTCATCTATATTTTAATGGACTTTTAATTCGTGTTTTAAATGTGTATGCCCCTCCTGATAAACAGGAGCGGGCAGAACTATTTGAAATTTTACCACTGTTTTGTGTTGGGTCTTCCCCCCTGCTGGTGGGAGGTGATTTTAACTGCATACGTGATGGGGAACACCGGCAGGGTGGGGATATTAATCGTAAAGACCGCACTTCTTACCTGCTTAAAAATTTTATTGATGATTTTAATTTGAAAGATTGCTGGAAGGATCTCTTGCCGGAGGACCCAGGCGCCACATGGTCCAATGGAAGAGTGAGCTCCAGAATCGATTTTATTTTTTCCTCTAGAGCTTTTAAACCCCTGAAATGCACGCTCGAGCAGAATATCTTCTCTGATCATAAGCTCCTCTTGGTGGGCCTGGAGCTAGAGGGGGAGCAAAAAGCAAAAAGGGGCCTCTGGAGATTAAACACCACACTCCTAGAGGACCCTGAGATAAAAGAGGAGTTTGTGCGGACCTACCAATGCTGGCAATCACAAAGAAAACCCCACGAGCCTATGCTGCACTGGTGGGAGGGCACCAAATCTAAAATCAGATTTTTTTTTATCAAAGCAGGTAAGAAGAAGGCAAAAATGGAAAAACAGTGGTTTTATGTTCTTAACATGCGTTTAAATGTACTTTTTAAATTGAAAGAAGCTGGTATGGATGTAGAAAATGATATTTTAAACCTTAAAACTGAAATAAAACATGCCATAGAAAAGAAAGGGAAACAAATCATTTTTAACTCACATGTGCAGCACCTGGAGGAGGGCGAGAAATGTTCCCGTTTCTTTTTTAAAAAAGTGATGAATAGGAGGGATATCATCCAAAACCTTGAGGGTGAATCCACTCCAAAAGGCATGTTAGATGCAGTTTTTAACTTCTACCAGCTTCTTTTTAATAAGAAAGATCTTAATCCATCCTTTTTAGAACATGTTCTTAATTCCCTTGATTTTAAGCTAGATGTTTTAGACCAGGAGGTTTTATCCCGTGATCTTAACTTAGATGAACTTTTATTTGTTTTTAAAAGTTTTTCTAGTGGGAAGGCCCCTGGGGAAGATGGTTTACCCATCGAATTTTATTTAGCTTTTTGGGATATTTTAAAGGATGATATGGTTTTATTGTATAAAGAAACTTTTATTGTTAATGAACTTCCCCCTTCCTGGAGGAGGGGGATTGTATCATTACTTTTTAAAAAGGGTGAAAAGGATATGCTAAAAAATTGGCGCCCCATCACACTTTTAAATGTCGATTATAAAGTTTTAGCCAAGTTATTAGCTGTCCGTTTTAAACCTTTTATTCATAAATTAATTCACCCAAATCAGGTTTGTGGGGTACCTGGAAGGTCTATAGCTGAATCCCTAAATATTTTAAGAGATGTTTTATGGTATTTTAAGGATAGAAATCAAACTGTAGCAATTTTATCCTTAGACTTTGAAAAAGCCTTTGATAGGGTCTCCCATGAATACCTGTTTTTAGTTCTTAAAAAGATGGCAGTGCCTGAAACGATTTTAAGCCGAATCATGCTTTTATACCGATCCTGTTTTAGTCAAGTCTCTGTTAATGGCTTTTTAACCAGCGGTGTTCCTCTTTTATCAGGTGTCAAACAGGGCTGCCCCCTGTCCCCACTCCTTTTTATTTGCGCAATCGAACCACTGATGGCCCTCCTCAGAAAAGACCGGGTAGTAAGAGGCGTACCGATACCTGGTGGAGGAGGGACCCATCTAAAGGTGTTGGGGTACATGGATGATGTCACCATACTGTGCCCGGACTCTCCATCCATGAGGGGGGCATTGAGGAACACCAGCTATTTCTGCGAGGTCTCTGGTTTTAAGCTAAACACAGATAAATGTGACTGTTTTTATATTGGCTCCTGGGATTCATCCATCACCCCAGGAGTCACAATGCAACAGGATCAAATTAAAGTTTTAGGTATTGTTTTTAACCAGGTCAATGATGGGAGCCCTAACTGGGATTCAGCTATAGCTAAGATGGAGAAGAAGATTTTAATGTGGAATCTTAGAAACCTTACCATGGAGGGGAAGATTTTAATAATAAAGATGGTTTTACTCCCTATTATGCTATACATTGCCATGGTATTTCCTCCATCTATTTTATACATTAAAAAAGTAACTAGAATTGTTTTTTCTTTTTTATGGGGTTCAAAAATGGAGAAATTAAAGCGTGATTTTATGTACAAAAGTAAAGATAATGGCGGGAAAGATGTTCCTAACCTTTTTACTTTCTTTTACATAAAGTATTTCTGTTTCTGTTTTAAAATTATTAAATCCGATGGCATTTTTAGCTGCTTTTTAAGGTACGCTGCGGGCATGGTTTTTAAAAGATGGTTGCGCATCCCTCTGAACGCTCCGGTGCTTCTGTGTCCCCCAAAACATTATGTGGTGTTGGAAAAGACAGTCAGGCTCCTAGGTCTCCAAGATTTGGAGCCTGACATACTGGGGGACCAGAGAAAGGTATCAAAGGTCCTCAGGCGGAGTGAGGTTACCCTGGCAGTGTCCAATTTCACACAGGCAAGATCCAAAAAGGTATGGCGGAACGTGTACGGGAAGTTTCTGGCGAATGTACACAGGGATCTTGCCTGGGCAATCGTCCACCAGTGCCTCCCTACTCGTGAGTTCCAGCACAGGCGAGGACTGGTGGCGAGAGCCAAGTGCCCGAGAGATGGCTGCGGAGTGGACGAAACGGTGCTGCACATATTTTGGAACTGCCCTTTTGCACGGGAGCTTTGGAGGAAGGTAGGCCCACTTTTGAAGTGGGCCTGCGGCCTAAAAGATTTTAGTCACGAATGTGTCTTTTACGGTCTTTTTAACTGCCCCAATTTTAAACAGCAGATGATCTGCTGGATGATTATTAATTGTTTTAAAAATGCCATCTGGAAAGTTAGGAACATCTTACTTTTTAAACATGATTTTATTGATGTTAAAAACTGTATAAAGCTGGCCCTGAGTGAGATGTACATCTATTACCTAAGAGACAAGAAACAGTTGGGGGCCAGCGAGGCAGCATCCATGTGGTGTCTGCCTCTATGGAACGAAATAACAGTATAATCAGTTTTTATGACATTTGTATAATGTTTTATCCTGCCATTTTTATTTTTTCTCCTTTTATTACTGGTTTTATTATTTGTATTTTAAAACTTTTGTGAACCTTTTATTATTTTGCATTTTAAATTTTGTATGGTTTCTTATTTATTCAATAAAATTTTGTTGAAACCTTATCTGTTCTTATCAGTTTAATATCTGATACGTCCCCTATCTGGGGACCATATATTAAATGGATTTTTGAGAACGGGGGCCGATTTCGAAGCTTGCTTCCGTCGCCCTATGCATTGACCCGATATGGCAGTATCTTCGGGTACAGTGCACCACCCCCTTACAGGGTTAAAAAGAAAGATTCCTACTTTCATTGCTACCTGCTTGCTGGCTAGCCAGCTAGCCAGCCCTGTGGGCCTTGCTGCTGCTGCAGCCAAAAAACAAAAGGTGGTGCTGCTGCTGCTTCTGCTGCTTCTGCTTCTGCTTGTGTCTGGCCCCTGTTGGAGCGTCCAGGCACAGGACTTCTGCTGCTGCTGACTAAATGGCCCCCTTAATTGGATCATTTGAGTAGCCAGCACACCTGTGCAGGTAGGGCATGACATGATAGGCAGCTGCCTTGATAGCGGGTGGGTGCTGAATGTTCCTAATTGACAAAATAAGATTAATGCTTATGAAGAAATATAAAATCTCATCCCTTCCCCAATATCGCGCCACACCCCTACCCCTTAATTCCCTGGTTGAACTTGATGGACATATGTCTTTTTTCGACCGTACTAACTATGTAACTATGTAACATAACATGGGGGGGGGGTCTCCTGGCTGTTCACACAGGTGTGTCATTGCTGTACATTGACCATGCATTGCTTCTGTGGTATTGCAAAGACAAATGCTTCCAGCCATCCATTGCACTAATGGATTGGTCATCAGCTGGCTGTCTATGTCCCGCATCAATATAGACCAAAGTACAGAGGGTTAGGCTATGCTATTGTGCACCTACCTGATGCATCAGAAGGTGCGAGGCCCTTGCTAAATTCTGTAAAACAGACTTTGAGATCTATGCTTTAGACTGTATCTAAACCTGCTCCAACATGGACTGACATTCTGGCCTACTTTCAGCCGATGCGACTTGTCTGTCGCTGAACAGTCGCTTTTTATGTATTCAGCACCTATGTATAATGTTGTAAAAATGCTCTAGAAGCTAAAGTCGCAGAAATGTCACACATATTTGGCCTGCAACTTTCTGTGCGACAAATTCAGACAGGAAAAATCAGTATAAATCCTTAGAAAATTATCCCCCAGTGTCTCCATCTGCTGGCGGTATTGAATAAGCATTGCTGCACTGATGGGGTATGCATTAGACGAAAAAAAAGAAGAAAAAGAAGAATAATACGCCCAGAAAAGAGGCGAAAAGGAGAAAAACGTAAAAAAACGTGAAAAAAAAGTAAGAGGAAGAGAAGGGAAAAAAAGGTGGAAATGGGTTTAAAAGTGATTTCGGCGGAGAAATATATATATATATATATATATATATATATATATATATATATATGCGCACACACACACATAGATATAAACGTATTCTCCGTTGAGATATTGCAGCCGCTGCTGTGTCCAGGCCCAGGAGCCTTAGCACTGTGCTGTGATGTCACTCAATACCACTGACATCACTAGGTGTAAACAACATCTCTCCTTTGCTGTGTATGTGACTATGGAGCTGTTTGGTGATGTCGTCTATTACGGCCTTCATAGAAGCAACAGGAGATTGTTGCATCCATCTTGAACCCTCAGAACTACAGTGCTATGATGTCACTCACTTCCACAGGCCTTGCAGAGTGTAAACAACAACAACCCAGCTTTGTTGTGTATGTAACCATAGGGATTTGTGATGTCACCTAGAACCTTCACAGCAGCGACAGCTTTATGAGGAGCATCAGCACTGCTCTGCCTGAGCAGAACCATCACCGCCATAGGTTGTCAAATAACCCGGATTTAACCCACACAGGTAAGTCCAATGGGGTGCAGGCATGTCCTCTATGCTTACAGCTTCCCGTGGGTGTTGGTTTGATACCGTTTGGGGACAGCCAAGGAGGCATCTGCAGGCAACAAAGGTAGGTGTGTGCTTGTGTGTGTGTTTCCTATGCAGATCCTAAGCCCAGTGTCACATGCAAGTAGGAGGAGTAAGAAGGGTTCCTGGCAAATCCGGGTTATGGATTGCATTTAAAAAGGCCCCGTGGGAGTGCAATGGGCCCCTGTCTTGCTGCTTAGCAATAATGGTATGGGTTTAGGTTCTGCTGTGTGTACTGGTGGTTGACTGCCCCCCAGCCCAGAGTGTGCATGGAAAATTGTCTGGCAGCCTCCCTGACAGCAAGCAGTGATAGTGCCCATGAAGGGGACCTTGTTGGGCCCGCCCCTTTCACGGTTATCGCTTCTCGGCCTTTTGGCTAAGATCAAGTGTAGTATCTGTTCTTATCAGTTTAATATCTGATACGTCCCCTATCTGGGGACCATATATTAAATGGATTTTTGAGAACGGGGGCCGATTTCGAAGCTTGCTTCCGTCGCCCTATGCATTGACCCGATATGGCAGTATCTTCGGGTACAGTGCACCACCCCCTTACAGGGTTAAAAAGAAAGATTCCTACTTTCATTGCTACCTGCTTGCTGGCTAGCCAGCTAGCCAGCCCTGTGGGCCTTGCTGCTGCTGCAGCCAAAAAACAAAAGGTGGTGCTGCTGCTGCTTCTGCTGCTTCTGCTTGTGTCTGGCCCCTGTTGGAGCGTCCAGGCACAGGACTTCTGCTGCTGCTGACTAAATGGCCTCCTTAATTGGATCATTTGAGTAGCCAGCACACCTGTGCAGGTAGGGCATGACATGATAGGCAGCTGCCTTGATAGCGGGTGGGTGCTGAATGTTCCTAATTGACAAAATAAGATTAATGCTTATGAAGAAATATAAAATCTCATCCCTTCCCCAATATCGCGCCACACCCCTACCCCTTAATTCCCTGGTTGAACTTGATGGACATATGTCTTTTTTCGACCGTACTAACTATGTAACTATGTAACATAACATGGGGGGGGGGGGGTCTCCTGGCTGTTCACACAGGTGTGTCATTGCTGTACATTGACCATGCATTGCTTCTGTGGTATTGCAAAGGCAAAGACAAATGCTTCCAGCCATCCATTGCACTAATGGATTGGTCATCAGCTGGCTGTCTATGTCCCGCATCAATATAGACCAAAGTACAGAGGGTTAGGCTATGCTATTGTGCACCTACCTGATGCATCAGAAGGTGCGAGGCCCTTGCTAAATTCTGTGCACAGACTTTGAGATCTATGCTTTAGACTGTATCTAAACCTGCTCCAACATGGACTGACATTCTGGCCTACTTTCAGCCGATGCGACTTGTCTGTCGCTGAACAGTCGCTTTTTATGTATTCAGCACCTATGTATAATGTTGTAAAAATGCTCTAGAAGCTAAAGTCGCAGAAATGTCACACATATTTGGCCTGCAACTTTCTGTGCGACAAATTCAGACAGGAAAAATCAGTATAAATCCTTAGAAAATTATCCCCCAGTGTCTCCATCTGCTGGCGGTATTGAATAAGCATTGCTGCACTGATGGGGTATGCATTAGACGAAAAAAAAGAAGAAAAAGAAGAATAATACGCCCAGAAAAGAGGCGAAAAGGAGAAAAACGTAAAAAAACGTGAAAAAAAAGTAAGAGGAAGAGAAGGGAAAAAAAGGTGGAAATGGGTTTAAAAGTGATTTCGGCGGAGAAATATATATATATATATATATATATATATATATATATATATATATATGCGCACACACACACATAGATATAAACGTATTCTCCGTTGAGATATTGCAGCCGCTGCTGTGTCCAGGCCCAGGAGCCTTAGCACTGTGCTGTGATGTCACTCAATACCACTGACATCACTAGGTGTAAACAACATCTCTCCTTTGCTGTGTATGTGACTATGGAGCTGTTTGGTGATGTCGTCTATTACGGCCTTCATAGAAGCAACAGGAGATTGTTGCATCCATCTTGAACCCTCAGAACTACAGTGCTATGATGTCACTCACTTCCACAGGCCTTGCAGAGTGTAAACAACAACAACCCAGCTTTGTTGTGTATGTAACCATAGGGATTTGTGATGTCACCTAGAACCTTCACAGCAGCGACAGCTTTATGAGGAGCATCAGCACTGCTCTGCCTGAGCAGAACCATCACCGCCATAGGTTGTCAAATAACCCGGATTTAACCCACACAGGTAAGTCCAATGGGGTGCAGGCATGTCCTCTATGCTTACAGCTTCCCGTGGGTGTTGGTTTGATACCGTTTGGGGACAGCCAAGGAGGCATCTGCAGGCAACAAAGGTAGGTGTGTGCTTGTGTGTGTGTTTCCTATGCAGATCCTAAGCCCAGTGTCACATGCAAGTAGGAGGAGTAAGAAGGGTTCCTGGCAAATCCGGGTTATGGATTGCATTTAAAAAGGCCCCGTGGGAGTGCAATGGGCCCCTGTCTTGCTGCTTAGCAATAATGGTATGGGTTTAGGTTCTGCTGTGTGTACTGGTGGTTGACTGCCCCCCAGCCCAGAGTGTGCATGGAAAATTGTCTGGCAGCCTCCCTGACAGCAAGCAGTGATAGTGCCCATGAAGGGGACCTTGTTGGGCCCGCCCCTTTCACGGTTATCGCTTCTCGGCCTTTTGGCTAAGATCAAGTGTAGTATCTGTTCTTATCAGTTTAATATCTGATACGTCCCCTATCTGGGGACCATATATTAAATGGATTTTTGAGAACGGGGGCCGATTTCGAAGCTTGCTTCCGTCGCCCTATGCATTGACCCGATATGGCAGTATCTTCGGGTACAGTGCACCACCCCCTTACAGGGTTAAAAAGAAAGATTCCTACTTTCATTGCTACCTGCTTGCTGGCTAGCCAGCTAGCCAGCCCTGTGGGCCTTGCTGCTGCTGCAGCCAAAAAACAAAAGGTGGTGCTGCTGCTGCTTCTGCTGCTTCTGCTTCTGCTTGTGTCTGGCCCCTGTTGGAGCGTCCAGGCACAGGACTTCTGCTGCTGCTGACTAAATGGCCTCCTTAATTGGATCATTTGAGTAGCCAGCACACCTGTGCAGGTAGGGCATGACATGATAGGCAGCTGCCTTGATAGCGGGTGGGTGCTGAATGTTCCTAATTGACAAAATAAGATTAATGCTTATGAAGAAATATAAAATCTCATCCCTTCCCCAATATCGCGCCACACCCCTACCCCTTAATTCCCTGGTTGAACTTGATGGACATATGTCTTTTTTCGACCGTACTAACTATGTAACTATGTAACATAACATGGGGGGGGGGGGTCTCCTGGCTGTTCACACAGGTGTGTCATTGCTGTACATTGACCATGCATTGCTTCTGTGGTATTGCAAAGGCAAAGACAAATGCTTCCAGCCATCCATTGCACTAATGGATTGGTCATCAGCTGGCTGTCTATGTCCCGCATCAATATAGACCAAAGTACAGAGGGTTAGGCTATGCTATTGTGCACCTACCTGATGCATCAGAAGGTGCGAGGCCCTTGCTAAATTCTGTGCACAGACTTTGAGATCTATGCTTTAGACTGTATCTAAACCTGCTCCAACATGGACTGACATTCTGGCCTACTTTCAGCCGATGCGACTTGTCTGTCGCTGAACAGTCGCTTTTTATGTATTCAGCACCTATGTATAATGTTGTAAAAATGCTCTAGAAGCTAAAGTCGCAGAAATGTCACACATATTTGGCCTGCAACTTTCTGTGCGACAAATTCAGACAGGAAAAATCAGTATAAATCCTTAGAAAATTATCCCCCAGTGTCTCCATCTGCTGGCGGTATTGAATAAGCATTGCTGCACTGATGGGGTATGCATTAGACGAAAAAAAAGAAGAAAAAGAAGAATAATACGCCCAGAAAAGAGGCGAAAAGGAGAAAAACGTAAAAAAACGTGAAAAAAAAGTAAGAGGAAGAGAAGGGAAAAAAAGGTGGAAATGGGTTTAAAAGTGATTTCGGCGGAGAAATATATATATATATATATATATATATATATATGCGCACACACACACATAGATATAAACGTATTCTCCGTTGAGATATTGCAGCCGCTGCTGTGTCCAGGCCCAGGAGCCTTAGCACTGTGCTGTGATGTCACTCAATACCACTGACATCACTAGGTGTAAACAACATCTCTCCTTTGCTGTGTATGTGACTATGGAGCTGTTTGGTGATGTCGTCTATTACGGCCTTCATAGAAGCAACAGGAGATTGTTGCATCCATCTTGAACCCTCAGAACTACAGTGCTATGATGTCACTCACTTCCACAGGCCTTGCAGAGTGTAAACAACAACAACCCAGCTTTGTTGTGTATGTAACCATAGGGATTTGTGATGTCACCTAGAACCTTCACAGCAGCGACAGCTTTATGAGGAGCATCAGCACTGCTCTGCCTGAGCAGAACCATCACCGCCATAGGTTGTCAAATAACCCGGATTTAACCCACACAGGTAAGTCCAATGGGGTGCAGGCATGTCCTCTATGCTTACAGCTTCCCGTGGGTGTTGGTTTGATACCGTTTGGGGACAGCCAAGGAGGCATCTGCAGGCAACAAAGGTAGGTGTGTGCTTGTGTGTGTGTTTCCTATGCAGATCCTAAGCCCAGTGTCACATGCAAGTAGGAGGAGTAAGAAGGGTTCCTGGCAAATCCGGGTTATGGATTGCATTTAAAAAGGCCCCGTGGGAGTGCAATGGGCCCCTGTCTTGCTGCTTAGCAATAATGGTATGGGTTTAGGTTCTGCTGTGTGTACTGGTGGTTGACTGCCCCCCAGCCCAGAGTGTGCATGGAAAATTGTCTGGCAGCCTCCCTGACAGCAAGCAGTGATAGTGCCCATGAAGGGGACCTTGTTGGGCCCGCCCCTTTCACGGTTATCGCTTCTCGGCCTTTTGGCTAAGATCAAGTGTAGTATCTGTTCTTATCAGTTTAATATCTGATACGTCCCCTATCTGGGGACCATATATTAAATGGATTTTTGAGAACGGGGGCCGATTTCGAAGCTTGCTTCCGTCGCCCTATGCATTGACCCGATATGGCAGTATCTTCGGGTACAGTGCACCACCCCCTTACAGGGTTAAAAAGAAAGATTCCTACTTTCATTGCTACCTGCTTGCTGGCTAGCCAGCTAGCCAGCCCTGTGGGCCTTGCTGCTGCTGCAGCCAAAAAACAAAAGGTGGTGCTGCTGCTGCTTCTGCTGCTTCTGCTTCTGCTTGTGTCTGGCCCCTGTTGGAGCGTCCAGGCACAGGACTTCTGCTGCTGCTGACTAAATGGCCTCCTTAATTGGATCATTTGAGTAGCCAGCACACCTGTGCAGGTAGGGCATGACATGATAGGCAGCTGCCTTGATAGCGGGTGGGTGCTGAATGTTCCTAATTGACAAAATAAGATTAATGCTTATGAAGAAATATAAAATCTCATCCCTTCCCCAATATCGCGCCACACCCCTACCCCTTAATTCCCTGGTTGAACTTGATGGACATATGTCTTTTTTCGACCGTACTAACTATGTAACTATGTAACATAACATGGGGGGGGGGGGTCTCCTGGCTGTTCACACAGGTGTGTCATTGCTGTACATTGACCATGCATTGCTTCTGTGGTATTGCAAAGGCAAAGACAAATGCTTCCAGCCATCCATTGCACTAATGGATTGGTCATCAGCTGGCTGTCTATGTCCCGCATCAATATAGACCAAAGTACAGAGGGTTAGGCTATGCTATTGTGCACCTACCTGATGCATCAGAAGGTGCGAGGCCCTTGCTAAATTCTGTGCACAGACTTTGAGATCTATGCTTTAGACTGTATCTAAACCTGCTCCAACATGGACTGACATTCTGGCCTACTTTCAGCCGATGCGACTTGTCTGTCGCTGAACAGTCGCTTTTTATGTATTCAGCACCTATGTATAATGTTGTAAAAATGCTCTAGAAGCTAAAGTCGCAGAAATGTCACACATATTTGGCCTGCAACTTTCTGTGCGACAAATTCAGACAGGAAAAATCAGTATAAATCCTTAGAAAATTATCCCCCAGTGTCTCCATCTGCTGGCGGTATTGAATAAGCATTGCTGCACTGATGGGATATGCATTAGACGAAAAAAAAAGAAGAAAAAGAAGAATAATACGCCCAGAAAAGAGGCGAAAAGGAGAAAAACGTAAAAAAACGTGAAAAAAAAGTAAGAGGAAGAGAAGGGAAAAAAAGGTGGAAATGGGTTTAAAAGTGATTTCGGCGGAGAATATATATATATATATATATATATATATATATATATATATATGCGCACACACACACATAGATATAAACGTATTCTCCGTTGAGATATTGCAGCCGCTGCTGTGTCCAGGCCCAGGAGCCTTAGCACTGTGCTGTGATGTCACTCAATACCACTGACATCACTAGGTGTAAACAACATCTCTCCTTTGCTGTGTATGTGACTATGGAGCTGTTTGGTGATGTCGTCTATTACGGCCTTCATAGAAGCAACAGGAGATTGTTGCATCCATCTTGAACCCTCAGAACTACAGTGCTATGATGTCACTCACTTCCACAGGCCTTGCAGAGTGTAAACAACAACAACCCAGCTTTGTTGTGTATGTAACCATAGGGATTTGTGATGTCACCTAGAACCTTCACAGCAGCGACAGCTTTATGAGGAGCATCAGCACTGCTCTGCCTGAGCAGAACCATCACCGCCATAGGTTGTCAAATAACCCGGATTTAACCCACACAGGTAAGTCCAATGGGGTGCAGGCATGTCCTCTATGCTTACAGCTTCCCGTGGGTGTTGGTTTGATACCGTTTGGGGACAGCCAAGGAGGCATCTGCAGGCAACAAAGGTAGGTGTGTGCTTGTGTGTGTGTTTCCTATGCAGATCCTAAGCCCAGTGTCACATGCAAGTAGTAGGAGTAAGAAGGGTTCCTGGCAAATCCGGGTTATGGATTGCATTTAAAAAGGCCCCGTGGGAGTGCAATGGGCCCCTGTCTTGCTGCTTAGCAATAATGGTATGGGTTTAGGTTCTGCTGTGTGTACTGGTGGTTGACTGCCCCCCAGCCCAGAGTGTGCATGGAAAATTGTCTGGCAGCCTCCCTGACAGCAAGCAGTGATAGTGCCCATGAAGGGGACCTTGTTGGGCCCGCCCCTTTCACGGTTATCGCTTCTCGGCCTTTTGGCTAAGATCAAGTGTAGTATCTGTTCTTATCAGTTCACATTCACTTATTTATTTCTTTTTTTGTCTCACTGTGTCACTTTTTGCGTGTTGTGTGTTCACAGGATTTGTCAGGATGCGGTAGCCCTTCTGGGTGTCCCTCCTGGCGGTCTAGGGGAGGTGTGTGTGGCCATTAGGTTCCGCACCTCCCTGCAAACACCCCGGGTACTCCTGCTTTGGCAGGGTACCTACCGTAATCGGCTCTGCGGGCAGATACCTTGGCTAACGCCAAGGGGGATGCCGGGAGCATTTGTGGTCCCCTAGTAGCTTCGGCGAAAAGGGACATCGAACCTGGAACCTCGCAGGTACCTTTTGGTCCGGAGGCAAAGGGTAAGGTTTGTTGGGGGGCCTCTCTCCTATCGGAGAAGGGCTTGCGATAGACCGCATCCTTTGTGCACGTTTTTTTAGTGTAACACGTTTGCACTTTTTCTTGCACTTTGGGTGAATCGAAAGCACGTTCCTCGGCTTTAGATTAAAAAAAAATCTGTTCTTATCAGTTTAATATCTGATACGTCCCCTATCTGGGGACCATATATTAAATGGATTTTTGAGAACGGGGGCCGATTTCGAAGCTTGCTTCCGTCGCCCTATGCATTGACCCGATATGGCAGTATCTTCGGGTACAGTGCACCACCCCCTTACAGGGTTAAAAAGAAAGATTCCTACTTTCATTGCTACCTGCTTGCTGGCTAGCCAGCTAGCCAGCCCTGTGGGCCTTGCTGCTGCTGCAGCCAAAAAACAAAAGGTGGTGCTGCTGCTGCTTCTGCTGCTTCTGCTTCTGCTTGTGTCTGGCCCCTGTTGGAGCGTCCAGGCACAGGACTTCTGCTGCTGCTGACTAAATGGCCTCCTTAATTGGATCATTTGAGTAGCCAGCACACCTGTGCAGGTAGGGCATGACATGATAGGCAGCTGCCTTGATAGCGGGTGGGTGCTGAATGTTCCTAATTGACAAAATAAGATTAATGCTTATGAAGAAATATAAAATCTCATCCCTTCCCCAATATCGCGCCACACCCCTACCCCTTAATTCCCTGGTTGAACTTGATGGACATATGTCTTTTTTCGACCGTACTAACTATGTAACTATGTAACATAACATGGGGGGGGGGGGGGTCTCCTGGCTGTTCACACAGGTGTGTCATTGCTGTACATTGACCATGCATTGCTTCTGTGGTATTGCAAAGGCAAAGACAAATGCTTCCAGCCATCCATTGCACTAATGGATTGGTCATCAGCTGGCTGTCTATGTCCCGCATCAATATAGACCAAAGTACAGAGGGTTAGGCTATGCTATTGTGCACCTACCTGATGCATCAGAAGGTGCGAGGCCCTTGCTAAATTCTGTGCACAGACTTTGAGATCTATGCTTTAGACTGTATCTAAACCTGCTCCAACATGGACTGACATTCTGGCCTACTTTCAGCCGATGCGACTTGTCTGTCGCTGAACAGTCGCTTTTTATGTATTCAGCACCTATGTATAATGTTGTAAAAATGCTCTAGAAGCTAAAGTCGCAGAAATGTCACACATATTTGGCCTGCAACTTTCTGTGCGACAAATTCAGACAGGAAAAATCAGTATAAATCCTTAGAAAATTATCCCCCAGTGTCTCCATCTGCTGGCGGTATTGAATAAGCATTGCTGCACTGATGGGGTATGCATTAGACGAAAAAAAAGAAGAAAAAGAAGAATAATACGCCCAGAAAAGAGGCGAAAAGGAGAAAAACGTAAAAAAACGTGAAAAAAAAGTAAGAGGAAGAGAAGGGAAAAAAAGGTGGAAATGGGTTTAAAAGTGATTTCGGCGGAGAAATATATATATATATATATATATATATATATATATATATATATATGCGCACACACACACATAGATATAAACGTATTCTCCGTTGAGATATTGCAGCCGCTGCTGTGTCCAGGCCCAGGAGCCTTAGCACTGTGCTGTGATGTCACTCAATACCACTGACATCACTAGGTGTAAACAACATCTCTCCTTTGCTGTGTATGTGACTATGGAGCTGTTTGGTGATGTCGTCTATTACGGCCTTCATAGAAGCAACAGGAGATTGTTGCATCCATCTTGAACCCTCAGAACTACAGTGCTATGATGTCACTCACTTCCACAGGCCTTGCAGAGTGTAAACAACAACAACCCAGCTTTGTTGTGTATGTAACCATAGGGATTTGTGATGTCACCTAGAACCTTCACAGCAGCGACAGCTTTATGAGGAGCATCAGCACTGCTCTGCCTGAGCAGAACCATCACCGCCATAGGTTGTCAAATAACCCGGATTTAACCCACACAGGTAAGTCCAATGGGGTGCAGGCA